>NC_092128.1:148619766-148754766 GCF_043159975.1 Macaca nemestrina
CCTGAGCAATAGGGTGAAACCCTGTTTCTACTAAAAATACAAAAATTAGCTGGGCATGGTGGTACACACCTGTAATCCCAGCTACTCAGGAGACTGAGATGGGAGAATCACTTGAACTCGGGAGGCAGAGGTTGCAGTGAGCCGAGATGGCGCCACTACACTCAGAGCAAGACTGTCTCAAAAAAATAAGAGAGAAAGCACATAGGTCTCTCCCTTTTTGCTTCAATGTGTTTCTGAGGATCATGTTGCAATGTAGATCATGTTCTTCCAATGAATAAATCTGCATTCCAGACCAGAGACACAGCATCATCTAAATCATGGCTTTAAATAATAACATAGCATGAAAGAAAAGAATCAAATATTCTAGCCTGCGCACGGTGGCTCATGTAATCCCAGCACTTTGGGAGGCCAAGGCAGGAGGATCACTTGAGCTCAGGAGTTCAAGACCAGCCTGGGCAACATCGTGAGACCCCCCATCTCTACAAAAATAAAATTTGTAATGAATATAGTAAAATTCACAAATCTTGTGTATACCACTCAATAAATTCTAACAAATGCATGCACCCATGTAACCCATATTTCCATCAAGACGGAACATCACCATCATCCCAAAACTTCCCCTGTATAACTTCTCAGTCGATCCACTCCCACCTGCCAATCAAGCAACCACTGATCTGACTATTCCCATTGTAAATTAGTTTCAGCCTGTTCTACAGCTTAACACAAATTGAATCATAAAGTATAGACTCTGGGGTAGCAGCATCAGAATTCAAAAAGCTACCCAGAGGCCAGGCACGGTGGCTCACGCCTGTAATCCCAGCACTTTGGGAGGCTGAGGCAGACAGATCACTTGAGGTCAGGAGTTCGAGACCAGCCTGGCCAACATGGTGAAACCCCATCTCTACTAAAAATACAAAAATTAGCCAGGTATAGTGGCACGTGCCTATAGTCCCAGCTACTTGGGAGACTAAGGTGGGAGAATCACTTGAACCTGGTTATGGTGAGCTGAGATTGCACCACTGTACTCTAGCCTGGGTAACAAAGTGAGACCCTGTCTCAAAAAAAAGAAAAGAAAAGAAAAGAAAAAGGTACCCAGGTAATTGTAGGCTGGGAACTTCTGCTCAGACCCAAGCCTTTTCCCAGGTTCCAGATGACAGCAATTTGGCTCTGGTCTGAGGTCACAGCTAATTGGTTACAGATCTGTGACTAGATCTCAGGTCTCTGCTGTTCACCCTCTGTTTACTGTGCAACAACACGGTTTCTTCTTGAGCAGTGGTTCTCAATGTTAGCACCCATTATATTCTCTGGAGGACCATACCTCTGGGATAGGGCTCAAGAATCTGCATTTTTGGCCAAGCGCAGTGGCCCACGCCTGTAATCCCAGCACTTTGGGAGGCCGAGGTGGGAAGATTGCTTGAGCCCAGAAGTTCGAGACCAGCCTGGGCAACATGGCAAGACTCCATCTCTACAAAAAAAAAAAAAAATACGGCCGGGCGCGGTGGCTCAAGCCTGTAATCCCAGCACTTTGGGAGGCCGAGGCGGGTGGATCACGAGGTCAGGAGATCGAGACTATCCTGGCTAACATGGTGAAACCCCGTCTCTACTAAAAATACAAAAAAACTAGCTGGGCGTGGTGGCGGGCGCCTGTAGTCTCAGCTACTTGGGAGGCTGAGGTGGGAGAATGGCGTGAACCCGGGAGGCGGAGCTTGCAGTGAGCCGAGATCACGCCACTGCACTCCAGCCTGGGAGACACAGCGAGACTCCGTCTCAAAAAAAAAAAAAAAAAAATACAAAAATTAGCTAGGCATGTTGGTGTGCTCCTGGAGTCTCAGCTACTTGGGAAGGTGAGGTAGGAGGATCACCTGAGCCCAGGGGGTGGAGTTTGCAGTGGGCTGAGATTGCACCACTACATTCCAGCCTGGGCAACAGAGCAAGTCTCTGTCTCAAAACAAAAACGAATTTGCATTTCTAATCGACTCCCAGGTGATGATGCATCTACAGATTCAGGATTTGCAGGTGAGAACTACTGTTCTAAAAGCCAGTTGTGAAAACTTAGCTGGGCGTGGTGGTGGGCACCTGTAATTCCAGCTACTCGGGAGGCTGAGGCAGGAGAATCGCTTAAACCCAGGAGGCAGAGGTTGCTGTGAGCCGAGATCATGCCTCTGTACTCCAACCTGGGCGACAGAGCGAGACTCTGTCTCAACCCAATTGCGATTACTGTGGGATTTCTATTGGAATGACTGTTGGAAACCAGCTTGTCATTTCTACATCACAACAAGAAAGAGTTGGGGTGAGCTAGTCTCTAACGGTGACCACGTGACCGTGAGGTGTCCTCATCTCACGCTTCCTGAAGATCTTTCTTTTCCCTGCTCAGCAACCATTCAACAAGAGTCCCTTGCATGTGTTTCCACAAAAGTATTCCCACCTCGCCTCATTGTCTCTTTATTTAATTTGTATTTATTTATTTATTTTTTGAGACAGAGTTTTGCTCTTGTTGCCCAGGCTGGAGTGCAGTGGCGTGATCTCGGCTCACTGCAACCTCCACCTCCTGGGTTCGAGCGTTTCTCCTGCCTCAGCCTCCCGAGTAGCTACGATTACAGGCACCCACCACCACGTCCACCTAATTTTTGTATTTTTAGTAGAGATAGGGTTTCACCATGTTGGCCAGGCGGGTCTCAAACACATGACCTCAGGTGATCCGCCTGCCTTAGCCTCCCAAAGTGCTGGGATTACAGGCGTGAGCCACCGCGCCCCACCAGCCTCACTTTCTCTTTAATTGGGCGGAGTCTCCCTCTTCTCTCTGCTGACTCATTGACCTGCATATCTCGCTGTGGCAGGGGCTCCTCCTCCATTCAGCCCAGTTAACCTACTTCCAAGGGCTGGGAGCAGCCCAGTACAGACTTATCCCCCAGGACAGAGACCCCACCACTGCTCCATGGGCAACATGGGGTGAAAGAAATAGTTTTAGGGTCACACACTATATTTATACTTTTTTTTTTTTTTGAGATGAAGTCTTGCTGTGTTGCCCAGGCTGGAGTGCAGTGATGTGATCTCGGCTCACTGCAATCTCCGCCTCCCAGGTTCAAGCGATTCTACCGCCTCAGCCTCCCGAGTAGCTGGGATTACAGGCACCCGCCACCACGCTCAGCTAATTTTTGTATTTTTAGTAGAGACGGGGTTTCAACATGTTGGCCAGGCTGATCTCGAACTCCTGACCTCAAGTGGTCCTCTCACCTCAGCCTCCCAAAATTCTGGGACTACAGGCGTGAGCCACCACGCCCGGCCCCACCTTATTTTTTTTTTAATGCTTATGAATTGATTTTAGTATACCTTAGGAAAATAGCAAACCCATGAATTTACACATACTGTACATTATTTAAACTGGTTCCCCTCTAAATACATTTAAGTTTAAAAAAGAAATTGATTGGAAAGACCAATATTGTTGGACTTATAAAAACAGGGGCCTGAGCTGAGCCCTGTAGCTCACACATGTAATCCAAGAGCTCTGAGAGGCTGAGACAGGAGGATTGCTTGAGGCCAGGAGTTTGAGACCAGCCTGGGCAACATAGCAAGACCTCGTTTCTTCCAAAAGACATTAAAAAATTACCTGGGCATGGTGGCTTATGTCTAGTCCCCAGCTATTCAGGAGGCTGAGGAGGGAGGATTCCTTGAGCCCAGGAGGTCGAGGCTGCAGTGACTTATGATTGCACCAACACACTCCAGCTTGGGCAACAGAGCAAGACCCTGTCTCAAAAACAAACAACAACAAAAACAGAGACTTACAGGGATGCCAAAAAGAGAAAGGATAAGAGTCTGCCCATGATCTGAGAATCGCTGCTTCGGTGGATTCCAGGGAAAGGTAACCGTGGAGACTCAAAGAGTGGCGTTGCTGTTAGGAAAACTCAGGTTCTTTTTCTGCAAGCTTTAAGTCATTTCATGAGGACATAAAAGCAATTCTAGTTATTTTGCATTTGTATTTTGTGACTTCTTTTGCATATTATTCTCTATCACTCACAATAGCATACTTATTTGCCTTAAAATATGTGAATTTACATAGATACTGCAATTTTAAAGTGTAATTTTTATAACATTTTGGGACTAGAATTGTTTTTCCTGAAGGAACACATTTTCTGCTTTATAATGAAAGTCAACTGGAATATAAGATTCTGCACATAATAGATTACTTTAGAGACAAATTTTCAATATCTTTTTACTTATAAATGAGTTGTGTTGTTATTAAAAAGCAACTTTATTCAATTATGTTTATTTCTTTATTTTACACTCTGCCTCATTTCGTGTCGATCTGAGGCAACTTAGAGTGAGAATACATATGATAAAATGAAAATTAAAAAAACAAAAACTAGTTAAAAGAAGTCAAGATAAATAAAACAAACACAAACTCTCCAGATCCAAATGGATAAGAGTTGAGTTTCAGGCCAGGGGCAGTGGCTCACGCCTGTAATCCCAGCACTTTGGGAGGCCGAAGTGGGCAGATCATGAGGTCAGGAGATCAAGACCATCCTGGCCAACATGGTGAAACCCCGTCTCTACTAAAAATACAAATATATTAACTGGGCATGGTGGTGCATGCCTGTAATTCCAGCTACTCGGGAGGCTGAGGCAGGAGAATCACTTGAACCCAGGAGTCAGAGGTTGCAGTGAGCTGAGATCACACCACTGCACTCCAGTCTGGCGACAGAGTGAGACTCCGTCTCGGGGGGAAAAAAAAATTTTATAAAGAGAACAATGGGGGTTTGGTTTGGTTTGGTTTGGTTTGAGACAGAGTTTCGCTCTTGTTGCCCAGGCTGGAGTGCAGTGGCTCGATCTCGGCTCACTGCAACCTCTGACTCCTGGGTTCAAGCGATTCTCCTCCCTCAGCCTCCAGAGTAGCTTTGCAGGTACCCACCACCATGCCCAGTTAATTTTTGTATTTTTGGTAGAGTCAGAGTTTCACCATGTTGGCCAGGCTGGTCTCAAACTCCTGACCTTAGATGATCCACCTACCTCGGCCTCCCAAAGTGCTGGGATTACAGACATAAGCTATGGTACCCAGCTAGGTTTTTTAATTCTGTTTTATTCTATTTATTTACTTTGAGGCAGGGTCTTGCTTTGTTGCCCAGGCTGAGATACAGTGACAAAATCAAGGCTCACTGCAGTCTTGACCTCCAAGTCATCTCTCACCTGAGCCCCTACAAGTAGCTGGGACTACAGGCATGCACCACCATGCCTGGCTAATTTTTTTTTATTTTTTGTAGAGACGGGGTCTCACTATGTTGCCCAGGCTGGTCCTGAACTCCTGGGTTCAAGTGATCCTCCTGCCTCGGCCTCTCAAAGTACCAGGATTACGGGCATGAATCATTATGCCCGGCTTATTTTAAAGTTTTTTTGCTTTTTTTTTTTTTTTTTTTTTTTTTTTGAGACAGCGTCTCATTCTGTCACCCAGACTAAAGAACAGTTGGTGGCACAGTCATTGCCACTGAAGGGTGCTCATTGCAGCCTTCAACTCCTGGGCTCAAGGAATCCTCTCGCCTCAGCTTCCCAAATAGCTGGGACTACAGGCACGGACCACCACACTTGGTTAATTTTTAAATTTATTTTTATTGATAAGGTGTCACTATGTTGTCCAGGCTGGTCTCGAACTTCTAGACTCCAGCAATCCTCCCACCTTGGTCTCCCAAAGTGATAGGATTACAGGCATGAGCCACTGCACCTAGCCAAAATATTTTTAAATGACAATAATTGTACATGTTCATGTGCCACATAGTGACGTTGTGATACATAGAACATATAGCAATCAGAATGCAGTGGCTCTATCGTAGCTCACTGCAGCCTCCACCTCCTGGGCTCAAGCAGTCCTCCCACCTCAGCCTCCAAATAGCTAGGACCACAGGTGCATGCCAGGTAGCCCAGCTAATTTTTTAATTTTGTTGTAGAGATGAGGTCTCACTATGTTGCCCAAGCTGTTCTTAGAGTAATCAGCAAATCCTTCATCTCAAACGTGTATCATTTCCTTGTGTTGGGAAGGTTCCATATCCCCCTTCCAGCTATTTGGAATTATATATTATTGTGAACTGTAGTCATCCTACAGTGGTATGAAACTCTAGAACCTATTCCTCCAATCTAGCTGTAATTTTCTTTTTTTTTTTTTTGGAGAAGGATTCTTGCTCTATCACCCAGGCTGGAGTGCAGAGGCACCATCTTGGCTCACTGCAACCTCCACCTCCAGGGTTCAAGTGATTCTTCTGCCTCAGCCTCCTGAGCAGCTGGGTCTACAGGCGCGCCACCATGCCCAACTAATTTTTCATTTTTAGTAGGGACAGGATTTCACCACATTGACCAGGCTGGTCTCGAACTCCTGACCTCGTGATCTGCCCAGCTCGGCCTCCCAAAGTGCTGGGATTACGGGCATGAGCCACTGCGCCCGGTCCCTAGCTGTAATTTTTAAACAAATTTAACAAGTCTCTCTCTTTCCCCTACCCTTCCCAGACTCGGGTATTCTCTCTTCTAGTTTTTACTTCTACAAGATCAACTTTTTTTAGCTTTCAGAGTGAGAACATGCGGTGTTTAACTTTCTGTTCCTGGCTTATATAGAAGAGTGTTTTAAGACATTAAACTGTTGATACCATCTTTCCATCAACAACTCCCAAATTTATATTCTCCCGACTCCAGACTCATACATCCAACAGCCACCCACACGCCTCCACCTGGGGTCCAATAGACATTTTAAACTCAACACGGCCAAACCCAACTCCTGATCTTCCCCTCCAAAAGCCACTCCATCTGCAACGTCCCCCAAGCTTCAGTGGATAGCAATTCCATCCTTCTTGGAAGGATGGGGCCAAAAGCCTTGAATCTCCCCTTCCTTCATTTAATCTATCAAAAAATAGTATTGGTTCTATCTCGAAATTATAAGGCCAGGTGTGGTGGCTCAAGCCTATAATTCCAACGCTTTAGGAGGCTAAGGCCAGAGGATCCCTCGAGGCCACGAGTTTGAGACCAGCCTGGGCAACATAGTGAGACTCCCCCCCTCATCTCGACAAAAACGTTTAGAAGTTAGCCAGGCACGGAGGCGTGTGCCTGTGGTCCCAGCTACTGGGGAGGCTGAAGCGGGAGGATCGCTTGAGCCCAGGAGGTCGAGACTGCAGTGAGCTATGATTGCCTCCCTCCACTCCAGCCTGGGTGACAGGGAGAGACCCTGCCTCAGAAATAAATAAATGAAATAAACAAAATAAAATATCCAGAATCTGTCCACCTGGACACTTGTCCGCACCTCTGCTGTCACTGCCCAGTGTGAGCCACAGATAACTGTCTCCTGAAATATACAAGTGCCCCCCGCCAACTTCCATGCTTCCATCCTGCCCCCACCCCTACAGGCTGTCTATCTCAACCCAGATGTCAGAGCGATCCTTTACAAACATAAATCATATCATGTCAGGCTGTGCGCAGTGGCCCACACCTGTAATCCCAGCACTTTGGGAGGCCAAGGCAGGCGCATCACCTGAGGTCAGGAGTTCAAGACCAGCCTGACCAACATGGAGAAACCCCGTCTCTACTAAAAATATAAAATTAGCCGGTCATGGTGGCGCATGCCTGTAATCCCAGCTACTCCAGAGGCTGAAGCAGGAGAATCGCTTGAACCCAGGAGGCGGAGGTTGCAGTGACCCAAGATCACGCCATTGCACTCCAGCCTGGGCAACAAGAGCAAAACTCTGTCTCAAAATAAATAAATAAATAATATCATGTCTTATTTGGGTTCCAATCCCTACCATGGCTCCCAAGTTCACACCGAAAACATGGTGACATCCTCCCATGGCCATGAGGCTCCACATGACCTGGCCCCTCTTACTTCTCTGACCTCACTTCTCACTTGGTTCACCCACCACCCCCTTGATCTTCCTGGAATACATCAGACACACCTCCAACCTTTGGTGTATCCCTGGCTGCTCCCCTGCCTGGGACGCCCTTCACACCAGATACCTGCACGGCTTACTGCCTTCTTCCTTTTCAAGTATCACTTTCTCGAAGCCTACCTTGATCACATCTTCATCATTCCATCTTCCTTCGCCTCCATCCTTTCTGGCCCTTTTTGTTGTTGTTGTTCTTTTTTGAGACAGCGTCTTGCTCTGTTGCCCAGGCTGGAGTGTAGTGGCTCAAACACAGCTTACTGCAGCCTCAACCTCCCTGGCTCAAGCCATCCTCCTACCTCAGGCTCCGGAGTAGCTGGGACTGCAGGTGCACATCACCATGCCCGGTTACTTTAGGGTTTTGGTAGAGATGGGGCCTCGCTATGTTGTCCAGGATGGTCTTGAATTCCTGTGCTCAAGCAATCCTCCTGCCTCAGCCTCCCAAAGTGCTGGGATTACAGGCTGAGCCAGCACACCTAGCCCCCAGCAATACCATTGATCCTGCTCAACATTTTCTTTTCTCCATTGCTCTAATCTCCTTCTAGCAATCTATAAAATTCTATGATCTTCTTATTATTGCATCAGTCAGAACAGCCTGGCTTATGCTGCCGTAACATACACTGCAAACCCCAAAATCTCAGTGATGTAAAAAAACGTTTATTTCTCACTCACGTTTCATGACTCAGGGATCTACACTGATTAAACAGGCTTCATTTAAAATATTTCCAGTTCTCATGTCTGGGGCAGAAGGAAAGCTCTAGGGGACCTCTTGCCAGCAATTAAATGCTCTGCCCCGAAGTATCGCATCACTGCTCCTCACAATTCATTGGCCAGAACTGGTCACATGGTTTCAGCCAACCATAAGAGATGCAGGAAGTAAAATCGTACTATTGCTGGGCTCCGTGGCTCAAGCCTATAATCCCAGAACTTTGGGAGGCCAAGGTAGGAGGATCGCTTGGGCTCAGGAATTCAAGTCTAGCCTGAGCAACATAGCAAGGCCTCACCTCTACTTAAAAAAAAAAAAAAATTTAAAAATTTGTGGGCTTTTTTATTGGTGTTTTGTTGTTGTCGTTTGTTTGTTTGAAATGGAGTCTCGCTGTGATGCCCAGGCTGGAGTGCAGTGGCACGATCTTGGCTCACTGCAACCTCTGCTTCCCGGGTTCAAGCGATTCTCCAGCTTAAGCCTCCCGAGTAGCTGGTACTACAGGCACACACCACCATGCCCGGCTAATTTTGTGTGTATTTTTAGTCAACCATATTGACCAGGCTGGTCTCGAACTCCTGACCTCAGGTGGCCCGCCCACCTTGGTTTCTCAAAGTGTTGGGATTACAGGCATGAGCTGAGCCACCACGCCCAGCCAAAAACATTTTTCTACTAATTAAAGAAAAATAAAAAATCCTACCATGTACCGAGAAGGGGGAGTATTTGAAACATTTAGAGAACAGCACTAATGACTACTATAATTTGTCCATTTTTATCACTTGTCTTCCCCTCTAAAAGGTAAACTCCACAAAAGCAAGTATCCCCAGCAACTAGAACAGTGCCTAGCACATAGTAGGTGCTCAGTAAATATATATATATATATTTAGTAAGTGGATGGATTACATTATTATAGTCACATCTGGAATCGAAAGTTAAGAGCTAAAATAAACCCCCTTTTTTTTTTTCTTTTTGAGGCAAGGTCTTGCTCTGTCACCCAGGTGGGAGTGTAGTGGTGTGATCACGGCTCACTGCAACCTCAGCCTCTTGGGTTCAATGGATCCTCCCACCTCAGCCTCCTGAGTAGCTGGGACTACAGGCACGCACCACCACACCTGGCTAATTTTGGGCGCAGAGGGTGGGGGGGTTGTTGTTAGAGACAGGGTCTTGCTATGTTGCCCAGGCCGATCTCAAACTGCTGGGTTCAAGCGATCCTCCTGCTTCAGCTTCCCAAAGTGCTGGGATTATAGGCGTGAGTCACTGCCTCCAGCCAAAGCCCAAATTAAACATATACACTGCAAACATGTAGGACAAAAATCTATTCCTGTGGTGTCCTTGAAGCCCTTGAAATTGGTTTCAAAAAAAATTTTTAAGAAAGGGTCTTATAACTTTCACCAGGCTCTCAAAGATACCCCTAAAACAGATCAGAAACAAGTGATCCACTTTAGTAGGCCGAGGTGGGTGGATCACTTGAGGCCAGGAGTTCAAGACCAGCCTGGCCAACGTGGTGAAACCTTGTCTCTACTAAAAATACAAAAATTAACTGGGTGTGGTGGCTCATGCCTGTAATCTCAGCACTTTGGGAGGCCGTGGCAGGAGGCTCACTTGAGGCCAGGGGTTCGAGACCAGCCTGGCCAACATGGTGAAACCCCATCTCTATTAAAAATACAAAAATTAGCCGGGGTTGGTGGTGCATGCCTGTAATCCTAGCTACTTGGGAGACTGAGGCACAAGAATCGTTTGAACCGGGAGGCAGGAGGCTGCAGCGAGCCAAGATCGTGCCCCTGCACTCCAGCAACAGACTGAATGCTTTTAAAAAAAAAAAAAAAAAGTTGTCTCAAAAAAAAAATTTAATTAGTTGGGTATGAAGGTGCACACCTATGATCCCACTTACTCGAGAGGCCGAGGTGGGAGGATTGCTTGAGCCCAGGAGGTTGAGGCCGTAGTGAGCTGTGATTGCGCTACCGTACCCTAGCCTGGGAAACAGGGTGAGACTGTCTCAAAAAATAAAATAAAATAAAAATAACAGTTGAGTCATTTCACCTGTTAGTGCCTCAGTTTCCTCGTCTATGCAGCAGACCTGGGGCGGGGATCAGCTAACAGGTGCTGTCTATACCGGCAGGTGATTCCCGAAAGCTGGGCCCAGTCAGGGAAGGTGCCACGCGCTTACCTGTGCAGCCAGCGCGCCATCTAGTGGACGCAGCGGGCAGTCAGCGCAGCTCCCCACACACCTGCCCCTCCCGGGTCCCAGGCTACCGCTAGGGCTCAGGAGGGTTTGAGGGACTCCAATTCTATGAAACCATAGCGCAAGGTTTCAGGGTTAGGATTAGGGTTAGGGTTAGCCTTAGCCTTCCCTGCAGGGGAGGGTGGAACTCCAGGGCTACTGCCTGTCACGATCCTCTCCTTTCATCCATCCACAACTCTGATAACCACACTCAAGAAGAATAAGACTGGACAGTGTGGAGAGGGAGAAACTGACTTCGCACACTATTTATTTATTTATTTATTTATTTATTTATTTAGAGACAGTGTCGTTCTGTCACCCAGGCACCCAGGCTGGAGTGTAGTGGCGCGATCTTGGCTCACAGCAACCTCTGCCCCCCAGGTTCAAGCAATTCTCCTGCCTTAGCCTCCCGAGTAGCTGGGATTACAGGCGCCTGTCACTGTGCCCAGTTAATCTTTGTATTTTAGTGGAGACAGGGTTTCACCATGGTGGCCAGGTTGGTCTCGAACTCCTGACCTCAAGTGGTCCACCTGTCCTGGCCTCCCAAAGTACCGGGATTACAGGTGAGCCATTGCGCCCAGCCCTCAGCACACAATTTAAAGGAGTGCCAGACCACTCAGTAATCAAGAGATCTTGGCCGGGTGCAGTAGCTCACACCTGTAATCCCAGCACTTTGGGAGGCCGAGGCAGGCGGATCACTTGAGACCAGGAGTTCGAGATCAGCCTGCCTAACATGGTGCAACCCTGTCTCTACTAAAAATATAAAAATTAGCCGGGTGTGGTGGCACATGCTTTTAATCCCAGCTACTCAGGAGGCTAAGGCAGAATTGCTTGAACCCAGGAGATGGAGTTTGCAGTGAGCCGAGATTGCACCACTGCACTCCAAATTGGGTGGCAGAGTGAGACTCCATCTAAAAATAAGAGAGAGAGAGAGACCTTAATGCAGCTTCTTGTTTTCATTAGAGATGGGGTCAGGCTCTGTCATCCAGGTTAAAATGCAGTGATGTGATCATAGCCTCCACCTCCTGGGCTCAAGCAATCCTCCCACCTCAGCCTCTCAAGTACTTGGGACCACAGGCACAGGCCAGAAGCCTAGCTAATTTTTTAAGTTTTTTTTTTTTTTTTTTTTTTTGTAGAGTGGGGTCTCATGTTGGCCAGGCTGGTCTCAAACTCCTAGGCTCTAGTGATCCTCCTGTCTTGGCCTTTCAAAGCACTGAGGTTATAGGCATGAGCTAACATATCTTGCCCTTAATGCAATATTTTTAAAAATCAAAATTAATGCAAACACCAGTGGTGGCTCATGCCTGTAACCTCAGCACTTTGGGAGGCAGAGGTGGGAGGATCACTTGAAGCCAGGAGTCCAAGGCCAGCCTGGACAACATAGTGAGACCCCATCTCTTAAAAAAAAAAATAGCTGGGTGTGGTGGTGTGTGACTATAATCCCAGCTACTCAGGAAGCTGAGGCAAGAGGATCATTTGAGCCCAGGAGTTTGAGGCTGCAGTGAGCTATGATCACACCACTGCACTTCAGCCTGGGCAACATAGTGAGACCCCCATCTCGAAAAACATTAATGCAAAAAAAATCCATGATAAAATATCCTTTTTTTTTTTTTGAGATGGAGTTTCACTCTTATTGCCCAGGCTGGAGTGCAATGGTGCAATATCCGCTCACTGAAACCTCCACCTCCCGAGTTCAAGCGATTCTCCTGCCTCAGTCTCCCGAGCATCTGAGATTACAGGCATGTGCCACCACGCCCAGCTAATTTTGCATTTTTAGTAGAGATGGGGTTTCTCCATGTTGGTCAGGCTGCTCTCCAACTCCCAACCTCAGGTGATCAGCCCACCTCAGCCTCCCAAAGTGCTGGGATTACAGGCGTGAGCCACCACGCTCGGCCAAAATATCAAATTTTGGCGCATCAACAGCCCCTACCTCCCAGATGTGGGAGTGCCTCCCACCCTACTCCACGCCAGCGAGGCAGTAGCAGCGGCCTTGGGACAGTCCCCTGGGTGGTTCGTGGGCTCAGATCTCAGGCTGCTGGCACCTGAGTGGTTCTGTCACTGCCCTCTGCAGGCCAGCACTAGACCTGCGCCCACACAGCGACCCAGGACAGCCCATGTGTCTAAGGTTCCGAACCTGAGACTCAATCACTGCATACAGCGGATGAGGTCCTACCATGCTGCCCTCCAGAAAGTGAGAAAGGAACCCTTGCTGGTACTATACAGACCTGCCTTGTTTTTTGGTTGTTTCATTTTGTTTTGTTTTGTTTTGTTTGAAATTGAGCTGAAATTTACATAACATAAAATCAAACCATTTTAAAATGTACAATTCAACCGGGCACAGTGTCTCACATCTGTCCTCCCAGCACTTTGAGAGGCTGAGGCAGGAGGATCACTTGAACCCAGGAGTTTGAGACCAGCCTGGGCAACATGGTGAAATCCCATCTCTATTGAAAATTTAAAAAGAAAAAAAAATTTAGCCAGGAGTGGTGGCACACGCCTGTAATCCCAGCTGCTCAGGAGGGTAAGGCACGAGAATCGTTTGAACCCCAGCAGGCAGAGGCTGCGGTGAGCTGAGATTGTACCACTACACTCCAGTCTGGGTAAGAGAGCAAGACTCTGTCTCAAAAATAAAAATAAAAATAAATAAAATATAGGCCAGGCGCGGTAGCTCACACCAGTAATACCAGCACTTTGGAAGGCCAAGATGGGCGAATCACGAGGTCAGGAGTTTGAGACCAGCCTGGCCAGCACAGTGAGACCCCCGTCTCTACTAAAAATACAAAAATTAGCCAGGTGTGGTGGCGCACGGCTATAATCCCAGCTACTCAGGAGGCTGAGGCAGGAGAATCACTTTAACCTGGGAGACAGAGGTGGCAGTGAGCTGAGATCGCACCATTGCATTCCAGCCTGGGTTACAGAGCGAGACTCCATCTCAATAAATAAATAAATAAATAAATAAATAAATAAATGTAAATATATATATATATATATAGAGAGAGAGAGAGAGAGAATATAAAATGTACAATTCAGCCAGGCAAGATGGCTCACACCTGTAATCCCAGCACACTGGGAGGCCAAGGCAGGAGGATTGCTTCAGTCAAGGCATTTTAGAACAGCCCGGGCAACACAGTGAGACCTCATGTCTACAAATAATCAAAAAATTAGCCAGGCACGGCAGTGTGCACCTGTGGTCCTAGGTACTAGAGAGGCCGAGGTGAGAGGATCGCTTGAACCTAGGAGTTTAAGACCAGCCTGGGCAACATAGCGAGACCTCATGTCTGCAAAATATTTAAAAAATGAGCTGGGTGCAGTGGTGCACAGTTGTGGTCCCAGCTACTCGAGAGGCTGAGGCAGGAGGATCAGTTGAGCCCAGGAGGTCGAGGCTGCAGTGAGCTATGATCGTACCGCTGCGCTCCAACCTGGAGGACAGAGTGAGACTCTGTCTCAAAAAATAAATAAATAAATAGATAAGTAAATTAGTAACATAAAATGTACAATTCAGGGAGATCCAGTATGTTCACAATGTTGTGCAATCCTCACCTCTGACTAGTTCAAAACCTTTTCACTACCCCGGAAGGAAATCCCATCACCTCTCTTGTTGTATAACAGAGGGTTACATGACCCTGAAGAAAATGACAGAATTCAGGCCTGATGGGGGCCCTGGGTTTACACAGGGGAGACTGGTTTCAGTTCTCTATGCAGCAAGGGAGGCAGGCACAGAGCTAGGGATTGAATGAGCTCTCCCGGGCTAAACAGCCGCCCCTACCCTCCCAGGGTAGGGTATGTCTATTTTTTTTTAAAGACAGAGTTTCACTCTTGTTGCCCAGGCTGGAGTACAGTGGCGCAATCTCGGCTCCCTGCAACCTCCGCCTCCTGGGTTCAAGCGATTCTCCCACCCCAGCCTCCTGAGTAGCTGGGATTACAGGCACGCGCCACGCACACCCAGCTAATTTTTATATTTTTAGTAGAGGTGCAATTTCACCATGTTGGCCAGTCTGGTTTCAAATGCCTGACCTCAAGTGATCCACCTGCCTCAGCCTCCCAAACTGTTGGGATGACAGGCATGAGTCACCACGCCTGGCCAGTGCGATATGTCTTTTAGCTGAAACATACAGTAACAGGAGGCAGAGTATTTATTAGGAGATCCTCTAGTTGGATTATAAAAGATAGAGACATGGAGGAGACAACAGCACAACCTCAAAGTAGAGGCAACCTTTCCCCGCAGTAGCCAAGGACACGCCTTCCTCGGCCGCAGAGCAATCCCCAGTGATTTTCTCACCCTGAGATTCTCTGGTCCTTCCACAAACACGTCATCATATGAAGTTAAAACCTATGATCCTGGTGTCCTTCACCTTTTCCGCAAAGTCCGGCCCAGGTGGTGTTTATCTCCAACACAAACAGAGCTGTCCCTGTGTCTATGACTGCTTGTATTTGCTGATGACGTCACATCCGTCCTGGGCTGCCTGATCCAAGTGACTCAAGGGTGAGTCTCTGGTCATAGTGAGTCATGCCTCGACCCACCCTGGCAGGCAAGGACGTGGCTCCAGGTGAGACCCGGTCCTCAGATTGCTAAACTGGAGTGAAACCCTACAGAGGAGGTGTGGCTGCTGATATAAAGGCTGCTGATGAAGGGACATCTCAGACCCCCAGACCCACACTCAGTACCCTGCAGCAGGCTCCGTCTATACCACATGGATAAAACTCACAACATCTCAATCCCGTTTTGCCAGTGAGCAGGGGGAAAGTCTCAATGTGGAGAAGAGTCTTACCAGGACACACAGCAAGAAAGTGACAGAAGGGTTTACTTACCGTCTGGTAGCAGAGGCAGCAAAATCCATCCAACAGCAATGATTTCAAAAGACCAGTGGAGGAAGGGTGTTCCACGGGACAGGTGGGCAAAGCCAGCTTGTAAAGCATCGATCAGGACACTGAGGTTTTGGAAGTGTGGGTCCAGATTCCAGCAGCCTGAGCCGGGATTCCTCCAAAGCAACTGTCTCCAAATGGTAGCCTGGGGGCATGGGTGGCCCATGGGGTTTCTTCCAAGCTTCCCTAGTCACCTGGCCTATCTGTGGCTCAGGCATTTCTCTACCATGGTGAGGCAGAGAAATAAATGAGCCAGCAGAAATAAATCAAAGTGAGGGGTGGTGGCGTGCACTTGTGGTCCCAGCTACGTGGGAGGATCGCTTGAGCCCAGGCGTTCAAAGCTACTGGGAATTATGATGGCGCCATTGTACTCCAGCCTGGACAACAGAGTAAGACTGCATCTATCATAACATAAAATAAAATAATTAAATAAATTAAATAGTAAGAAAGTTCATTCAAGAAAGTTCACTCTGTTCGCCGGATGCAATGGCTCATGCCTATAATCCCAGCACTTTGGGAGGCCAAGGTGGGTGGATCACCCGAGGTCAAGAGTTCAAGACCAGCCTGGCCAACATGGTGAAACCCCATCTCTACTAAAAATACAGAAAAATTAGCTGGGTGTGGAGGCAGCCACCTGTAATCTCAGCTACTTGGGAGGCTGAGGCAGGGGAATCACTTGAACCTGGGAGGCAGAGGTTGCAGGGAGCCGAAATCATGCCACTGCATTCCAGCCCTCGTGACAGAGTGAGACTGTCTCAAAAATCAAAAAAGAAAGAAAGTTCACTCCATTAAAAACAAAAAAAAGTAGCTAAACTTGAAATGCATTTGCATGGTAGTTGCACAACCTTTGAGGGGGTGTGATTTGACCAGCCAGACTGAACGTGCGGGTGAAAGACCAGGCCAGAACACTTCAGCATGAGCTGCAATTTCTGTTGACAGCAGAGATCAAAGGCAGCCTTGAAGGGGAAAGAGGGGACAGCCAATGCAGGCAGTGACTTTCTCTCAACCTCCACTCAGGCAGCCCTAGCTGCTACCCCTGACTCACCTGAAGACTCACCTGGTAGGTGGCAGCCACATCTTTGGGGAAGTGCCACCAAGGAAAATCATGGCCTTTCGCCACTCCCACAAGGTCATCTGGAGCACTGCCCACTCCAACTCCTATTGACCAGGACGGAGGGAGCCGGGGACATGACCGTGAGGTGACTTGCACCAAGTCACAGGGGATGTTATCACTGAGACAGGAAGTGAATTCCCCAGACCTACTGTTTTCCCACCAGGATGAGGACACTGTCTTTGCATTCTGTCCCATTCCAAGGAGTCCTCAGGCACTGAGGCCACAGCCTCCAGGTGCTCAGATTGGGAGGGTGGTTTCCTGTTGTAGCCAATGTCAGGCTTATCAGGGCCTGGAAACATCTCCAGGTAAGAATGTCACCTCTTTGTCCCAGCTGCTGTGCCTACGAGGAGGAAGAATCCATTGATTCTAGACTCAGGAGTCTATTCAACCAGCAAACAGCAGTCAGAGTTGAGGGGAAAATGCACACACCCACATATTTCGCCTGTTAGTGTCAATATCCAAATGTTTCAAAACCTAATAAGATCTAAATGACTTTCTGTCATTTTGCCATGAGTAAACAGCAAAAATCTCAGCTCCTTTTGTGTTCAGAAGAAAGCCGTTGCTAGAAGAAAAAGAATCTCGGCCAGGGACAGTGGCTTACATCTGTATTCTCAGCACTAGGGGAGGCCAAGGTGGGAGAATCGCTGGGGGCCAGGAGTTCAAGACCAGCCTGGCCGACATAGTGAAACCCCGTCTCTATTAAAAATACAAAACTTAGCCAGGCATGGTGACACGCGCCTGTAATCCCAGCTACTC
Organism: Macaca nemestrina; assembly: GCF_043159975.1. Taxonomy (NCBI): domain Eukaryota; kingdom Metazoa; phylum Chordata; class Mammalia; order Primates; family Cercopithecidae; genus Macaca; species Macaca nemestrina. The sequence continues at coordinate 148,637,328 of NC_092128.1, forward strand.
GGGAGGCTGAGGCACAAGAATTGCTTGAACACGGGAGGTAGAGATTGTGGTGAGCTAAGATCATGTCACTGCACTCCAGCCTGGGCGACAGAGTGAGACTGTGTCTCAAAAAAATATATATATAGATAGATATATAGATATATAGATATATATGACCACCAACTCTTGATGTCAGAAAAATATACTATTATTATTATTATTATGCATTTATTTATTTTGAGACAAAGTCTTGCTCTGTTGCCCAGGCTGGAGTACAGTGGTGGGATCCTGGGTTACTGCAGCCTCAACTTCCCGGGCTCAGTGAATCCTCCCACCTTAGCCTCCCGAGTAGCTGGGACTACAGGCATGCACCACCACATCTAGCTAATTTTTGTAGAAACAGAATTTCACTGTGTTGCCCAGGCTGGTCTTGAACTCCTAGGCTCAAGCAATCCACCCTCCTCGGCCTCCCAAAGTGCTGGGATTACAGGCATGAGCTACCACAACCAGCTAAGAACTTTTTGAAAAAGAGAAATAATCTAAGAATTATTCACTCCATTGCAAGCCCAAAGGTAATCATCATTTTAGCTAATAATAATGCATGAATACTATTCAAGGACTTCTGAGGATATTGTCAATGTCGTTTTGTGGGAAGTCTTGCAGTAACAACGACTCAAAAGCAAAGTGATCTCTCTTGACAAGGTTCCTATTTTCTGACTTTGAAAAGGGATTCTGAAATTTATTTCTTAGAAGAGTGGGTGTAAAAATGATGTTCTTTAATTACATTGAAACGAAAGTGCTTTTGGAAAGTGGCCTAAGGACATAAACTCACAGACAATAGGTTTTTCAGGAGCGTCCCAATTTTAATAACGTTTCTCTCCTTTGGCCTCCATCATCATACTGGAATTTGGCAGCCCGTGATCTTTCGTTTTATTCTCAAAATATGGTCATCCCCACAATGAAAAAATGTAAATGTATGAAAAGTCTCAGGAGAACCTTTCTCACCATTTGGATTTTTTTCAGTTGAAGATTCGTTCTGTGTGTATATGTGGAATTCAACACAATGGCAAATTCTCCCAGGTTTTAAGAACAGTATAGGCCATTTGGGAATGTTTTAGACGAAAGGAACAGAAAACTCCATGCTCACAGGTGCTGGGAGAGGCTCCGGATGTGTCTCTCCACTCAGCCAATCTCAACTTGATGATGCTCGGTCTTGTTTGTTGCTCGGAGCGGCTTACAAGATGTTGGTTACTTCTTGCGTGATACCATCATATCTGCTTACTTGCCCCGCCCCCCTCCCTTCGTTCCTTCATTCTTTCTTTTTTTTCTTTTTTTCTTTTTTTTTTGAGACAGAGTCTTGCTCTGTCACCCAGGCGGGAGGGCAGCAGCGGGATCTCGGCTCACTGCAACCTCCGCCTCCTAGTTCAAGCGATTCTCCTGCCTCAGCCTCCCGAGTAGCTGGGACTACAGGCGCCCGCCACCACGCCTGGCTAGGTTTTTGTATTTTTTAGTAGAGATGGGGTTTCACCGGGTTAGCCGGGATGGTCTCGATCTCCTGACCTCGTGATCCGCCCGTCTCGGCCTCCCAAAGTGCTGGGATTATAGGCTTGAGCCACCGCGCCCAGCCGGTCTCTATCTCTTGACCTCATGATTCGCCCGCCTCGGCCTCCCAAAGTGTGGGGATTAGGGGTGTGAGCCACTGTGCCCAGCCTTTCTTTTTTCTCTCCCTCCCTCCCTCCCTCTCTCTCTCTTTCTTTCTTTCTTTCTTTTTTCTTCCTTCCTTCCTTTTTCTTCCTTCCTTCCTTTTTCTTCCTTCCTTCCTTTTTCTTTCTCTCTTTCTTCCTTTCTTTTTCTTTCTTTCCTTCCTTCCTTTCCCTTCCCTTCCCTTCTCCTTCCTTCCTTCCTTCCTCTCTCTCTCTCTTTCTCTCTCTCTCTTTCTCTCTTTCTTTCTTTCTTTCTTTCTTTCTGACACAGTCTCATTCTGTTGCCCAGGCTGGAGTACAGCAGCACAATCACAGTTCACTGCAGCCTCGAACTCCTGAACTCAAGCAATCTTCCAGCCTCATCTTTCCAAGTAGCTGGGATTACAGGCGCTCGCCACCACACCTGGCTATTTTTTTTTTTTCTTTGTAGAGATGGGGTCTTGCTATGTTGCCCAGGCTGGTCTCAGACTCCGGGACTCAAGTGATCCTCCTGCCTCGGCCTCCCAAAGTGTTGGGATTGCAGGCGTGAGCCACCGCACCTGGCCCACATGTGCTTTCTAGGAAGTTATGAGGAGGGCAAAAAAAAAAGAAAAAAGCCTTCCAAAAAAACAAAGAAAGAAAAGAAAGGCTCCCAGAACCTCCACTATTTCACTTTTCAGCCTTCTCAGTAGACCTTTGTCTCCTTGTCTCCTACGTTTCCTTTGTCTCTGGCCAGAATGTGTCTATTTTGCTGCTCCTGACTGCAAAGAGACCAGAAAATTAGGATTCTATCTCACCGTCCCCTATTGTAGAAAAAAGGGGCTGAGACCGGGCAAGGTCTCATGCCTATAATCCCAGCACTTTGGGAGGCCGAGGTGGGTGGATCACCTGAGGCCGGAAGTTCAAGACCAGCCTGGCCAATATGGTGAAACCCAGTCTCTACTAAAAATACAAAAATCAGCTGGGCATGGTGGTGGCGCCTGTAGTCCCAGCTATGTGGGAGGCTGAAGCAGGAGAATCACTTGAACCCAGGAGGCAGAGGTTGCAGTGAGCCAAGATCGTGCCCCTGCACTCCAGCCTGGCGACAGAGCAAGACCCTAACTCAAAAAAAAACAAAAGAAGTAAGAAGTGTCTGCCCCATCTGCCTTCATATTGCCTTACCAACGCTAGAGCAACTATAGATTTTAAAATCTCTAAATACAATAACTAATGCATATAATGCATCCTTTTAGTTGGTGAGGGCGTCTTAGCGATGAGTATTAAAATAGAAAAGCTCTTTCCACCATGAATTTGGGACTCCTCTTTCTGGGCCCAGGGTACTTCCTGACATTATGGCCAAATTCACGCTAAAACTTTTATAGTGATCAGATACCCATGGGACGTGACAACGGGCTTAATGGCGAAGCTTGCCTTTCGTAGTCAGCGAAGTTTCCATTGATTCTTAAGCATTCCTGCACTTCTCGGTCAATGTCAATATGTTGGGGACATAGTTACAGAAACGCATAAACTACCACTCAAGGTTTTGCTTAATAATTTATCACTGTGTGCATTTGTCTAATGGAAATTTTTGTTTTATGCTGAATTTCAAGATCCACGAGGCTAATACGTCCCCTTTTCGTGAAACGGTTGCATTCTCTCCTTGTTCACGGTACTCACAGATTTGGGAAAATTCCAAGCCAGAGATGACGTATAATGATGAATACGGTGAAAAATGGCGGAAGGCCTGGGCTGCTGTGGAAATAAATTTGCTATAAACCTCAATAAGAGGCCAGTGTGGTGAGGCGGTACCTGGCCATCTGAACAGAGCCACAGGTGTGTAGTCAGGTGGGATGCAGACTGAAAGGACCATCAGAGGCAACCCTGTGTCACCAAACTTTGCTCTCCCTGAAAGACAAAGTGTTAAAAGACAAGTAGAGGCCAGTGCGGTGGCTCATGCCTGTAATCCCAGCAATCTGGGAGGCCAAGGCAGGTGGATCACCTGATGTCAGGAGTTCAAGACCAGCCTGGCCAACATGGTGGTGAAACCCTGTGTCTTCATTAAAAATACAAAAAAAAAAAAAAAGACCGAGCACAGTGGCTCATACCTGTAATCTCAGCAATTTGGGAGGCTGAGGCGGGTGGATCATGAGGTCAGGAGATCGAGACCATCCCGGCTAACACGGTGAAAGCCCGTCTCTACTAAAAATACAAAAACAAAACTAGCCAGTAATGGTGGTGGCAGGCACCTGTAGTCACAGCTACTCGGGAGGCTGAGGCGGGAGAATGGTGTGAACCCAGGAGGCAGAGCTTGCAGTGAGCCAAGACCACGCCACCACGCTCCAGCTTGGGAGACAGAGCAAGACTCCACCTCAAAGAAAAAAAAAATTAGATGGGCATGTTGGCACATGCCTGTAGTCCCAGCTACTTGGGAAGCTGAGGAAGGAGAATTGCTTGAACTCGGGAGGTAGAAGTTGTAGTGAGCCAAGACTGCCACGGCACTCCAGCCTGGTTGACAGAACAAGACTCCATTCCCCCACACACACAAAAAAAAGACAAGTAGGCCTCATGGAAAAGAATATTCCATTATATTCCATCCCCTTGGCATCCCCTGCTGTCTCCTTTGGGGAACTGCTTAGCAGTCCAGGTGTTTTTCTTACCTTTTTTTTAAGACGGAGTCTCACTAAGTCACCCAGGCTGGAGTCAGTGGCGTGATCTCGGCTCACTGCAACCTCTCCCTCCTGGGTTCAAGCAATTCTCCTGTCTCAGCCTCCCGAGTAGCTGGGACTACAGGTGCCTGCCACCGCGCCCGGCTAATTTTTGTAGTTTTAGCAGAGATGGGGTTTCACCATATTGGTCAGGCTGGTCTCGAACTCCTGACCTCAGGTCATCTGTTTTGGGATTACAGGCATGAGCCACCTTGCCCGGCCCCCACAATTACTTTTGCACTAATCTTTTGGATCCCTAGATTTCTGTAACAGTACTTGCAAGTCTTGCCTCTCAGAAAAAGCTCCAAGTGAAGGGAAAATTGTTCCAGAACTGACTGCATCTGTTGATCAAGGAAAAATACTGAGCCTACCTGCGAGGATGTAAGTCTTTACTAAGAGGACATTTGGAGCAGTTGTCGATATTTGGAGTTTGGTCAATACAGAAAACAAATTTGCTTAGGAAAGGAAAGTCTGGAACTTTCTCTGCTAATGTTTTCCCGTGGGGAAAAAAAAAAGAAAAAAGAAAAAAAATCAAGACAAGGAAAAAGGAAGATAAGCCAGGCAGATCAGCTTCCACAAATCCGATTGGGCCATCTTCCCAAGAAGCCAAATCTCAAGGAGTTTTCAGGACGACAGGTCAGCGTTTCTCCCTTTCTGCCCTTGGGAAAGGAAAGAATGTTCAGGTTATCTTGGCTTTAGGCAAATCAATAGCCTCTTCTCACAGAAGCCAACCTACACCCAGAGAAAGAGATTTCAGAATCAGGGCTGTGGATAGAAGTTTCAAAAAGAATACAGAGAGGCCGGGCACGGGGACTCACACCTGTAATCCCAGCACTTTGGGAGGCTGAGGTGGGTGAATCACTTGAGATCAGGAGTTCAAGACCAGGCTGGCCAACATGGTGAAACCCTGTCTCTACTAAAAATCCAAAATATTAGGTGGGTGTGGTGGCAAGCGTCTGTAATCCCAGCTACTTGAGAGGCTGAGTCAGGAGAATCGCTTGAACCCGGGAGGCGGAGGTTGCAGTGAGCTGAGATCGTGCCATTGTACTCCAGCCTGGGCGACAGAGCGAGACTCCATCTTAAAAAAAAAAAAGAAAAGAAAATCCTTTTTGGCGCTGGGTGAAATGACTCATGCCTATAATCCCAGCACACTGGGAGGCTGAGGTGGGTGGATCACTTGAGGTCAGGAGTTCAAGACCAGGTTGGCCAACATTGGTGAAACTCTGTCTCTACTAAAAATCCAAAATATTAGGTGGGAGTGGGGCAAGCGTCTGTAATCCCAGCTACTTGAGAGGCTGAGGCAGGAGAATTGCTTGAACCCGGGAGGCGGAGCTTGCAGTGAGCTGAGATCATGCCATTGCACTCCAGCCTGGGCGACAGAGCGAGACTCCGTCTTAAAAAAGAAAAGAAAAGAAAAGAAAAGAAAATCCTTTTGGGCACTGGGCGAAATGACTCTTGCCTATAATCCCAGCACATTGGGAGGCTGAGGTGGGTGGATCACTTGAGGTCAGGAGTTTGAGACCAGCCTGGGTACCATAGAGAGACTCCGTCTCTACTAAACATCAAGAAAATTATGCAGGTGTGGTGGCATGCACCTGTAGTCCCAGCTATCTGGGAGGCTGAAGTGGGAGGATCGCTTGAGCCTGGGACCACTGCACTCCAGCCTGGGCAACGGAGTGAGACCCTGTCTCAAAAAATTTAAAAAAAGAAAATACTTATTGGCCTTGGTGGAGGACAAGGAAGCTTGACTTAACTGGGTAGAAAAAAACAATATCCTAAGAGAACTTATCCCACCAAGCCTGTGACACAGAGCAGGTTCAGAAGCTGAATCTCGTGGTGAACTTCTTAGAGTGCTTGGTAGAGACAAATGTAAAACTTTTCTGGAGGAATATTTTACAAATCGGGTCACAAGGGATTCTTACAGAAAAAATGGTTCTCGGCCGGGCACAGTGGCTCACGCCTGTAATCCCAGCACTTTGGGAGGCCAAGGCAGGTGGATCACTTGAGGTCAGGAGTTGCAGACCAGCCTGGCCAACATGGTGAAACTCCGTTTCTACTAAAAATACAAAAATCAGCTGGGCATAGTGGCAGGCGCCTGTAGTCCCAGCTACTCAGGAGGCTGAGGCAGGAGAATCGCTTGAACCTGGGAGGCAGAGGTTGCAGTGAGCCGAGATTGTGCCACTGCACTCCAACCTGGGAGACGGAATGAGACTTCTTCTCAAAAAACAAATAAATGGTTCTTTCCCCACCCATCCCAAAGATGACCTCATAAAAAAAAATTACCAAAACAAATAAGGAAAAAATCCACTGCTATAGGGAACCAGCAGACACAACAATAGCTGAGTGAGAATAAAAACAAACCAAACCAAATAAAACAAAGCAAACGAAAGCACACAGACGATCCTGGTAGAGACTATAAAATAATACTGTAAGTGATTAAAGAGATGCAGGAATAGAAGCTATAAAGAAATAACATTCTGAAAAAGAAATGGAAAGATCTACAACAAGTAAAAAGATTGCAATACTAATTTTTTTTTTTTTTTTTTTTTTGAGACGGAGTCTCACACTGTTGTCTGGGCTGGAGTGCAGTGGCGCCATCTCACCTCACTGCAACCTCCACCTCCCGGGTTCAAGTAATTATCCTGCCTCAGCCTCCCAAGTAACTGTCACCCAACCATCACACCCAGCTAATTTTTTGTATTTTTAGTAGAGATGGGGTTTCACTATGTTGGCCAGGCTGGTCTTGAACTCCTGACCTCATAATCTGCCCTTCTCAGCTTTCCAGAGTGCTGGGATTACAGGTGTGAGCCACTGCCCCCGGCTGCATTACTAATTTTTAAACAACCCAAAAGCAAGACTCAGACCCACGTGGTTTCACTGGTGAATTCCATCAGACATTTAAATAAAGTAAATACTAATTCTTCATAAACTCTTCCAAGAAATAGAAAATGAGAAAAAATAGTTTAGCAGTTGCTAAAAATGTTAAGTATAAAATGATCATGTGATCACTTGTGACCATGTCATCATGTTAAGTATAAAATGATCAGAGACTTTTTTTGCCATATAAGGTGAACTGTATTAGTCCATTTTCACACTGCTAATAAAGACATACCTGAGACTGGGCAATTTACAAAAGAAAGAGGCTTCTTGGACTTACAGTTCCACATGGCCGGGGAGGCCTCACAATCATGGTAGAAGGCAAGGAGGAGCAAATCACATCTTACATGGATGGCAGCAGGCAAAGAGAGCTTGTGCAGAAAAATTTCCATTTTTTGTTTGTTTATTTGTTTTTTCAAGACGAGTCTTGCTCTGTTGTCCAGGCTAGAGTGCAGTGGTGCTATCTCGGCTCACTGCCACCTCCGCCTCCCGGGTTCAAGCGATTCTTCTGCCTCAGCCTCCCAAGTAGCTGGGACTACAGGCATCCGCCACCATGCCTGGCTAATTTTTGTATTTTTAGTAGAGACGAGGGTTCACCATATTGGCCAGGTTGGTCTCGAACTCCTAACCTCATGATCCTCCTGCCTCAGTCTCCCAAAGTGCTGGGATTACAGGTGTGAGCCACCGTGCCCAGCCAAAATATTTTTTAAAATTAGCCGGGCATGGTAGCACGTGCCTGCAGTCCCAGCTACTCAGGAGGCTGAGGTGAAAGGATCATTTGAGCCCAGGAGTTTGAGGCTGCAGTGAGCTATGATTGCACCACTGCACTCCAGCCTGAGCAACAAAGCAAGACCCTGTCTCAAAAAACTAAAATAATAAATTAAAATAAAATAAAGTAGAATGCTATGATAGAGAAGGCCTCAAATACGACTTCAGGTTGAGTGGTCAGGAAAGGCCTTATGAGGCTGCATCTAAGCTGAAATCCAAATGACAGGAAAGACCTGGGTTGGGGTCGGGGGGCCAGGGGGGAGAATATTCCAGGCAGAAGGAATAGCTAGCGAAAAACTCTAGGGCAGAAATGAGCTTGGCATGCAGGCGAACTCAATGCTGTTGGGATTGGAAGAAAAGTACAGAAAGGTTAACGAGTTTTAAATTCCCATCTACCTTTCAGAACAAGAAAACTTAAAGCTCAGGCTGGGCGCGGTGGCTCATGCCTGTAATCCCTGCACTTTGGGGATCAAGATGGGCGGATCACTTGAGGTCAGGAGTTCGAGACCAGCCTGGCCAACATGGTGAAACCCTGTCTCTTACTAATTATTCAAAAAATCAGCCGGGCGTGGTGACGCATGCCTGTACTTCCAGTTACTCTGAAGGCTGCAGCAGGAGAATGACTTGAATCCAGGAGGTGAAGGTTGCAGATTGCTGAGATTGGGCCACTGCACTCCAGCCTGGGTGACAGAGTGACACCCTGTCTCAAAAAAAAAAAAAAAAGCTGGGTGCAGTGTGCGGTGGCTCATGCCTGTGATCCCAGCACTTTGGGGGCCAAGGTGGGCAGATCAGTTGAGGTCAGAAATTCAAGACCAGCCTGACCAACACGGCGAAACCCCATCTCTACTAATAACACAAAAATCAGCCAGGCATGGTGGCACATGCCTGTAATTCCAGCTACTCTGGAGGCCGAGGCAGGAGAACCCAGGAGGCAGAGGTTGCAGTGAGCCAAGATCGGGTCACTGCACTCCAGTCTGGGTGACAGAGTGAGATTCTGTCTCAAAAAACAAATAAACAAACAAACAAAAAACCCAAACAGTCCAGGCCCAGTGGCTCATGCCTGTAAATCCCAGCACTTTGGAAGGCCAAGGCAGGTGGATCATGAGGTCAGGAGTTTAAGACCAGCCTGGCCAACATAGTGAAACCCCCGTCTCTATTAAAAGTACAAAAATTAGCCGGGCGTGGTGGCGCACGCCTATAATCCCAGCTACTCAGGGAGCTGAGACAGGAGAATCGATCGAACCCGGGAGGTGGAGGTTGCAGTCAGCCGAGATCGCGCCACTGCACTCCAGCATGGGTGACAGAGTAAGACTCTGTTTCAGAAAACAAACAAAAACCAGAAACAAAACAAAGGTTAAAGCTCCATCCTGTCTATTAGTAGTTTTTACAGGAATGTGCCCCAAACTGCCGTTATCAGCAGAGACCTCTTTTGTCACAAAATACAGTGAAATCTTCATGGGTTCCCCTCGCTCAAGTACCCACCAGGGCAAAGGAAGCCATCGGCACACCACATAGTAAGTTTGAAAGAAGAGAGAACCCCCAAAAGAAGAGCTTGTTTTAACTTCGGACTTCAAAATCTTATTGACAGCCAGGCGCGGTGGCTCATGCCTGTAATTCCAGCATTTCGGGAATCCGAGGCGGGTGGATCACTTGAGGCCAGCAGTTCAAGACCAGCCTAGCCAACATGGCAAAACTCCAACTCTACTAAAAATGTAAAAAATCAGCCAGGCATGGTAGCGCATGCCTGTAGTCCCAGCTACTTAAGGGGCAGGGCAGGAGAATCGCTTGAACCCAGGAGGCGGAGGTTGCAGTGAGCCAAGATCGTACCACTGCACTCCAGCCTGGGTAACAGAGTGAGACTCTGTCTCAAAAAAAAAAAAAAAAAAAAGTATAGACATTGTCACCTGCCACTGCATCTTACAAACTTTGTTAACATAAACAGGATTTTTTGCTCCAATGCCCTATAAATTATGGTGGGGTTTACATCCCAATAAACCCATTGTAAGTTGAAAACATCATTAAGTTGAAAAATGCATGTAATACACCTAACCTATGAAACATCATAGCTTAGCCTGGCCTACCTTACACATGCTCAGAACACCTACATTAGCCTACAGTCGGCAAAATCATCTGGTACCACAGCGCACTGCAGAGTATCGGCTGTTTACCCTCATGATGCCACAGCTGACCTGGTAGCTCCCTCCACCTGCCCAACATTGTAGAAAGCATCCTACTGCCGGGCACGGTGGGCTCACACCTGTAATCCCAGCACTTTGGGAGGCCGAGGTGGGCAGATCACGAGGTCAGGAGTTCAAGACCAGCTTGGCCAATGTGGTGAAACTCCATTTCTACTAAAAATACAAAAATAAGCCAGGCGTGGTGGCGTGCGCCTGTAATCCCAGCTACTCGGGAGGCAGAGACAAAGAATCACTTGAACCTGGGAGGCAGAGGTTGCAGTGAGCCGAGATCATGCCACTGCATTCCAGCTTGGGTGACAGAACAAGACTCTGTCACAAAAAGAAAGAAAGAAGGAAAGAAAGAAAGAAAAAAGAGAGAGAGAGAAAGAAAGAAAGACAGAAAGAAAGAAAGAGAAAGAAAAGGGAAGGGAGGAAAGGGAGGAAAGGAAGGAAGAAACCATCCTGCTATATATTCCTAGCACAGGGAAAGATCATAATTCAAAATTCAAAAAAGTACAGTTGCCAGTGAAGGCATGTTACTTTTGCACCAACATAAAGTCAAAACCGTCGAAAGTGAACCATCGTAAATTGGAGATCGTCTGTATTGAAGCTGAAGGAGGAGACCTTGGTTGCCTGTCTCTGGGAAGGCACTGGACTGATTTACAGAGAGGCCAGGCCAGCTCTTCTGCAGCGCTTCTATTCAGGAGGAAAGAGACTGCAGGGAATTCTCAGTAAAACAATGACTGCTACTCTCACCTTCTCCTGAGTCATCCCTTCCTATTGATTCGCCTTCTTTACCTCTGAGCATCGTGAAGTCTCAGAATAACAGAGGCTGTGGATTTTCAAGTTTAGATGAAACCAGCAAATGTACTTGAAGAGTCTAAAACAAACGGCCTTTTGAGATCACATCCACCTTTTCACCTATGGCATGATTGGTTGTACCTGGATGATGGCTTTCACTGTAGTCCTCAAATTCTCCCTTCTTCACAGGCATGGTTCAAACCCAGTTCATTCCACACACTACAGCCCCCAGCAGACTCCCTGGCACAGGGCAGATCATCAATACTCATTTGTATTTTGTTCAACCAAGACCTCCCAGGCATCGATGTGCCAAGCACTGAGCTGGGGACTGCACTAGTCTTTTTTTGTTTTTGTTTGTTTTTTTGAGAAGGAGTCTCGCTCTGTCGCCCAGGCTGGAGTGCAGTGGTGCGATCTCGGCTCACTGCAACCTCCGCCACCTGAGTTCAAGTAATTCTCCTGCCTCAGCTTCCCAAGTAGCTGGGATTACAGGCACACACTGCCACGTCCGGCTAATTTTTGTATTTTTAGTAGAGACGGGGTCTCACCATGTTGGCCAGGATGGTCTCTATCTCTTGACTTCATGATTCACCCGCCTCAGCCTCCCAAAGTGCTGGGATTACAGGCAGGAGCCACCATGCCTGACCTTTCTGTTTGTTTGTTTTTGTTTTGATTTGTTTTGTTTTGAGACAGGGTCTCACTCTGTTGCCCAGGCTGGAATGCAGTGGCGCAATCTTGGCTCACTGCAACCTCTGCCTCCCAGGCTCAAGTGAGTCTCCTGCCTCAGTCTCCTGAGTAGCTGGGATTACAGGCACGCGCCACCACGCCCAGCTAATTTTTGTATTTTCAGTAGAGACAGGGTTTTGCCATGTTGGCCAGGCTGGTTTTGAATTCCTGGCCTCAGGTGATCCATCCGCCTCGGCTTTCCAAAGTGCTGGAATTACAGGCATGAGCCACCGCACCCAGCCCCTGGCCTGCACTACCCTTTAATGTTGTTACAGACCAGGAACTGACCACTTTCAAAGACTTCTAAAGAAGCAGGTTTGTCACAACTAGAAAATTATTTCCATAAAGGAGTATTAACTCTGACTGCGTATCTGGTGGAAGATTCGCATACAATTATGAACCTGGTCTTTTCATCAAATTCCAATGTCAGCAATCAAATTGGGCCATCTGAGATACTTGAAGGTTGGCTGTTGTTTTTGTTTTTGTTTGTTTTTGAGATGGAGTCTCGATCTTGTTGCCTAGGCTGGAGTGCAATGGCGCATTCTCGGCTCACTGCAACCTCTGCCTCCCGGGCTCAAGCGATTCTCCTTGTAATCCCGAGTAGCTGGGATTACAGGCACACACCACCACGCCCGGCTCATTTTTGTATTTTTAGTAGAGACAGAGTTTCGCCATGTGGGCCCAGCTGGTCTCGAACTCCTGACTTCAGGTGATCTGCCCACGTCAGCCTCCCAAAGTGTTGGAATTACAGGCGTGAGCCCCTGCGTCCACCCATTTGTGGGTTTTACGGTGGTTTGTCATTCTCTGTCTTTTCTGGCTCTTAACCACACCACGGAGCTGTGGGGGTGTTAAAGGTCAAGCCTCTGCTCTCTTTCCAGCTCCTCAAGTGACCACCTGGCAGCAGAGGGTGAAACGATCTCATTTATCGGAAGACATAGACGGAAGTTCTAACACAAAAGGTGATCTGCAAAATTAAGGCAGCGATTTTCAAGTTTCAATAAAAACCAACAGACGTACTTACAGAGCCGAATACATAATGGTAGGAATTATAAAGTCATGAATGCATCTCCCGTATGGGAAGTGAAACCCAGTTGGTGAACCTCATGAACTAAAGACTGTAAATCTGTTAAAGAAGGAGGCACCTGCTTCCATCGCCAGAAACTTGAGACCGATGTGTTATTTCCCCCTGACATCAGGAATACATAACCTTTTGGTTCCTAAGCATGATACATTTTTTTCTGTTTGCTTGTTTGTTTTGAGACAGAGTCTCACTCTCTTGCCCAGGCTGGAGTACAGTGGCAGGATCTCAGCTCACTGCAACCTTCGCCTCCCGGGTTCAAGCGCTTCTCCTGTCTCAGCCTCCCGAGTGCCTGGGACTACAGGTGCCTGCCAACCAAGCCCGGCTAATTTTTGTATTTTTAGTAGAGACGGGGTTTCACTATATTGGTGAGGTAGGTCTCTAACTCTTGACCTCAGGTGATCCACCCATCTTGGCCTCCCAAAATGCTGGGATTACAGGCATGAGCCGCTGTGCCCGGCCGCATGATACGTTTCATAGCTTGCAAAACCTGATAAAATGGTCCCCAAGTCCAAGTGATGGTTTCTGTTCTAAGTCCATCCTCTTGGCGTTCCCATCTGTGTTCCCATCTGGGCCACACAGTGCCTTCATTGTGTATGTTTCCTAGTGAACTTTATCACAAGATTAGTTTAGAAGTCTCACATCTTTCTTCTTTTTTTTTTCCTTTTTTTTTTTTTGAGACAAAGTTTTGCTTTTGTCGCCCAGGCTGGAGTGCAATGGCGCAATCTCAGCTCACCACAACCTCAGCCTCCCAGGTTCAAGCGATTCTCCTGCCTCAGCCTGCTGAGTAGCCAGGATTACAGGCATGCACCATCAAACCCAGCCAATTTTGTATTTTTAGTATAGATGGGGTTTCTCCATGTTGGTCATGGCTGGTCTCAAACTCCTGACCTCAGGTGATCTGCCCGCCTCAGTCTCCTAAAGTGCTGGAATTACAGGCATGAGCCACCGCGCCCGGACAGAAGTCCCACATCTTAACAGCCCATAAAAGATGCAATTGCACTCACATAGACGTTTTGGCATTTTTGTTTGTTTTTTTGAAAGAGTCTCACTCTGTGGCCCAGGCTGGAATGCAGTGGCACAATCACAGCTCACTGCAACCTCCACCTCTTGGGCACAAGCCATCCTCCTACCTCAGCCTCCGGAATAGCTGGGACTACGGATGCACACTACCACACCTGGTTAATGTTTTTATTTTTATTTTTTGTAGCGATGGGAGTGGGCTCCCTATATTGCCTAGGCTGGTCTGGAACGCCTAGACTCAACCAGTCCTCCTGCCTTGGTCTCCCAAAGTGCTGGGATTACAGGCATGAGCCATCCTGCCTGGCCTCCAGATAGAAGTTTTTTGTTTGTTTCTGAGACAGAGTTTCGCTCTTGTCCCTCAGGCTGGAGTGCAATGGTACTATCTCAGCTCACTGCAACCTCCGCCTCCCAGGTTTAAGCAATTCTCCTGCCTCAGCCTCCCGAGCAGCTGAGATTACAGGTGCACGCGCCACCAGGCCCGGCTAATTTTTGTATTTTTAGTAGAGACGCGGCGGTTGCGGGGTGGGGAGGGGTGTTTCACCATGTTGGCTAGGCTGGTCTCGAACTCCTGACCTCAATGATCCACCTGCCTTGGCCTCCCAAAGTGCTAGGATTACAGGCGTGAACCACCAAGCCCAGAGGTTTTAAAACATCAGAATAAGACCTCCCGCCCTTGTTGGGTGCGGGTCTCAGGTGCCAAGTAGTGGTTCTTACTGGGGAGAAGGCTGTCACCCAGCCCAAGGTACATACTCCTGGAAGAGGCCCAGAGGAGGCAGCTGCATCACCCTTGGGCAGGGCTGAGGCTGGGGTGGAGACAAAATAGAGAGCCCGGGAGCCACACACCTCCCGAGTTTGAGTGATGACAGGAAGAGAGGCTTCCCTAACATCTCAGCTGAGGTGGTTTTCTAAACCCTGCAACAATCTTGTTAGTAGCACGGTTATATTGCATTGAGTTAAAGGTCGCTGTTAATGTAAAATTTAAAAACGTACTTCCGGGCCGGGCGCGGTGGTTCACGTCTGTAATCCCAGCACTTTGGGAGGCCGAGGCGGGCGGATCACCTGAGAGGTTAGGAGTTCGGGACCAGCCTGGCCAACATGGTGAAACCCCGTCTCTACTAAAACTACAAAAAACAATTAGCCTGGAGTAGTGGGCGCCTGTAATCCCAGCTACTTGGTGAGGCTGAGGCAGGAGAATCACTTGAACCCGGGAGGCAGACGTTGCAACGAGCTGAGATTGCGCCACTGCACTCCAGCCTGGGCGACAGAGCGAGACTCCATCTCAAAAAAAAAAAAAAAAAAAAAAGTACTAACATTTCGATAACTAGATCTTGGCATTTATTAGTTTTTTGATATGTCAGGAGCTTTCAAAATTGCAAGTGGCAGCCCGCTTTCTCCACCTAGGAGGGCCCATGCCCCCCACGGGTCCCTTTAACTTTTGGGGTCAGTGAGCGGCAGGGCAGGGAGAAATCAATCCGGGAAATTAACATAAGTGGGGAATGTGGCCCCTCTTCCCTTGGTCCCCAAAAGGGAGGGATGGAGGAAGCCCTTATGAAGGGCGTGGGCCTCGGGGTCCTCGGGGCCAGCACCAGGCGAAGCAAACAAGGGTTCCAGGACTACAGTACTAAACACCCCCAGGCTGCCCTTGCCCTAGCAAAACAGCAAAGCGAGCCGCCCACTCCACACACGGTCCCACTCCAGGGTCTCCGGCCCCCACATCGCCGGAGCTCTTGGGAGGGCCGCATGGGGGCGCACCGTGGCCTCCCCGCCTCGTCCGCCCCAGGTGGGGTGACCCCGCCCACTCGGGGGGCCCGCTTCCCTCCGGCTACGCCCATTCCAGCTGCCCGGCCCCGCCTCCTCCCCGCCCACCTCGGCCGCCTCAGCGGGAGCTGCCCCGCCCACCCCGGCCCGGCCCCGCTCACCAGGCCGCCTCAGGTGGGGCCGCCCCGCCCCTCCGGCCCCGCGACCCCGCCCCCGTCCGCCCCGCCCGCCTCAGGTGGGGCTGTCCGGCCCGCCCCGCTTCCTCGGGCGGTGTCCGGCAGCTTCTACTGTGCTCCTTGCAGCAGGCCTGGGCGGCGCCGCCGCAAGTTTTGACATTTTGGCAGCGGAGGCGCGCGCGGGCACTCTCGGGCCGACGGCTGCGGCGGCGGCCAACCCTCCCGAGCCCCTTAGTCGCTCCCCGGCGCTCCCGCTGCCCAGAGTCCGGCGGCCACGAGGCCCAGCCGCGTTCTCCCGCGCTTGCTCGCCCGGCGGCCGCAGCCATGTCCCGGGGGCCCGAGGAGGTGAACCGGCTCACGGAGAGCACCTACCGGGTAAGCCAGGGGCTCGGGGCGCAGGGAAGTCAGGGCTTTCCACCTCGGGGGTCGGAAGGAGACTTTACGCGGGAAGGTACTTTCCCAACCCCCCCCGCCCAGCTCCCCTTCCCCTCCTCTCCTCGCCCCCGTCCTTCCATCTCGCCCCGTCTCTCCCACTCCTCCCCTGGCCCTCCACAGCCCCTCTTCTTCCTCCTCTGGCCCTCTCCCTCCTCCCTGTCCCTCCCCATCCCTTACCCCCTACTTTTCCCCCTCCTTCCCTCCCACCCACTTTCTCCCCTCCTTCCCTGCCCCCCACTTTTTGCCCTCCTTTCCTCCCCCTCCTCCCTGTGCTTCTTCCCTGTCTCTTTCCCTCCCCTGTACCTCTCTCCCTCTGCCCCTCCGCTCCCCATTCACTCTCTCTCCTCCCCTGCCCCTCCTCCCTGTCGCTCCCCTCTTCCTGGTTCTTCCTTCTCGCCCGTGTGTCTCCCCCTCCTCCCCTGTCCCTTCTCTCCTTTCTCTCCCCCTCCTCCCTCTCCCTCCCCCTCCTTGTGGTTCTTTCTCCTCCCCCGTGTGTCTCCCCCTTCACTCCTGGTCCTTCTCCGCCTCCCCTGTCCCTTCTCCTCCCCTGTCCCATCCCCTCTTCCCTGACCCTCAGAGCGCTGGAGACCGCCCCCCATCCCCTGACTGGCTCCACATTTTACAGCCAGTGCACTTAGATCGGGGAGGGGTCGGTTGTGCCTCGATGGGGGCCCACGTCCTCCTCCCAACTTCTTGGAATCAGTGACCCGCGCTGGCCTGGCTGTCGGGCTTAAGCCTCCGGGACCAAAGACACAAGCTCGAGTTTCCTCTGAGAAAAGAAAGCGCCCAAGAATGTGGGGGTGAAACTCCCCTATTACTAGGATCGCCAGGTGAGCCGAGCTCTGGGCGTTCTCCAGGGAAACGCCCTCCCCCTTAGACCCTTCCTCTCCCAGCTTTCAGTTTGAACTTGGCTTTTATATATGGGTTATTTGGTGAGGTTCTTGGAGTCAAAGAACAACCGAGGTTTTAATGAAATTGACCTAACCTTAAGGAATGCATTCATGGCCGGTCTCTTAACTTGCATGTGTTAGGAGAGAATTTTTCCTGAGACAGACAGAGACTTAGGATTAGTGGCCAGTTTAAGTACTAATAAATGAATTCCAGGTGAAATAAGATATGTTAATCATCTATTAATAGAACACAAAACAACTTTTGTTTTAATTCAGCCTAGGCATCTTGAACCCTTGAAACTTTGACGTTCTCTAAGTTCGTGTATAGGCATGTTTAAGATTATAAATGGTTGGTGTTGGTTGGTGTGTTTTATCTTTTTTCTGTCCCTGGTGCTTGAATCAGGAAGTTTGGTCTCTCTGATAGACTTTTTTAACCGTAAAATTTTAGTTTCTGGAGTTTCAAGGTCTGAATTCCTAAAATCAGAGGAGTCTTAACTTTTGTTGAATGAAAGTAAGAGAAGAACATGAACATTTTTGTTATGTATTGAAATCCAAGAGATTATCCATTCTGTTTATCTTAACACAAAGTGTATACTGTCACATATAAATTACGCCTGACAGGTAGGGAGAGTAGAGACAGTTGACACAGTGTTTTTGATGCTCAGTCACTGTGACCAAAAACTCTTCCTATTCGTATGTTGCCTTCATAGAGGGTGATCTTTAGACATCTGGGAAATTCGAATGTTGAAATCCTACATTTGTACTGAGATTGCTACTATTTAAATGACCCGGAAGACGTTGCTGCATGAGGTGTGTCGGGAGCTGACCAAGTGTGTAAATAAAACGTTCTTTCTGCCAGACTCAGACCTGGGAAGTAAGTAGTAGCTGCCCTGTTGACTGTCAGTGAAGGAAAAACTTTGTAATTGAGGAACACAGGCCATTCCAAATTTGAGGCAGAGTCTGATGTCCACTGGGGTGCAAAAACACAGACCACCACTACCTTCCACCCTCCCTCCAAGAACAGAGCCCTGTGTATCTTCCCAGTCTGAGCTGCGATTGAAACTTGAGACTAGCAGTCAGGTGTTCTGAGTTAAATGCTGCTTTTTTTTTTTCCTCCTGCTTCTTCCTAACGTAGACTTTTATTAGCAGCTCCTTAGAGGGACCGTACCAAGGCGAATTGCAGCATCACAAATGCCAACCACTTGGGCATGTCGTATTACCCAAAGAACAGAAACGGCAGGGAAAAAGTGTGGATTTCATTTTGGTTATATGTATTTGTAAACGTAAAGCAATGTAAATGGAGATTAAATACCAGTACCTGATTGTTTTCCATTGCCAGGTGTCTGAAAGCATACTGGAAAGCTCACTAAATGTTTGTTAATTTTAATTACTATTTCCTTGTTAGTGTTTTGGGGCCTTTTTTTTTTTTTAATGTCCAGGTGGTAGGATATTTACAGCATCAGACCACAAGTTTATGTCATCTATGAAATAGTGAGGGCCGGGCGCGGTGGCTCAAGCCTGTAATCCCAGCACTTTGGGAGGCCGAGGCGGGCGGATCACGAGGTCGGGAGATCGAGACCATCCTGGCTAACACGGTGAAACCCCGTCTCTACTAAAAAATACAAAAAACTAGCCGGGCGAAGTGGCGGGCGCCTGTAGTCCCAGCTACTTGGGAGGCTGAGGCAGGAGAATGGCGTGAACCCAGGAGGCGGAGCTTGCAGTGAGCTGAGATCCGGCCACTGCACTCCAGCCTGGGCGACAGAGCATGACTCCGTCTCAAAAAAAAAAAAAAAAAAAAAAAAAAAAAAAGAAATAGTGAGGACTGCTAGCCTATGTTTTGGCCATGCAGGCAATGCAAAGTGAAATTTTATATTCAGGAGTCTGAAAAACCTTTCCCCGTCTCTGTATTGGGTTCATCCCCTTATCCCGCCCCGCCCCGTGATGTTCAAGCTGAAAACAATTTAAGCTTAATATGGCAAAAATCTAGGGGCAGTGTTGATGAATCTAGTGCTTTTAAGAAGAGGTGTCCTCTATGTTACCTAACCCTCTACCATATTTTACTAATAGAAAGGCAACCCAACCAGGTGTGTTTACAAAAGCCACCTGCAAATGCTTTTTTTAAATGATTTACTAGTATGGGTTTTAGTTTTTAAAAAAATACTCAGGGCCGAGCGCGGTGGCTCACGCCTGTAATCCCAGCACTTTGGGAGGCCGAGGCAGGCGGATCGCGAGGTCAGGAGATTGAGACCATCCTGGTTAACATGGTGAAACCCCGTCTCTACTAACAATACAAAAAATTAGCCGGGCTTGGTGGCGGGCACCTTTAGTCACAGCTACTCGGGAGGCTGAGGCAGGAGAATGGCGGGAACCCGGGAGGCGGAGGTTGCAGTGAGCCGAGATCACGCCACCGCACTCCAGCCTGGGCGACAGAGCGAGACTCCGCCTCAGAAAAAACAAAAAAACAAACAAAAAAACCTCAGGTTTCTCTGATTTTGAAATAAAGGAATACTTTAGAGAAAAGGAGGGATTATAAAGTAGCGTGATCCTCTGTAGCCAGTATCAAATATCCTTAAATATATGCTGTGTACACATTTGCTGAAATGTCTAAAATGTATATGTAGGCAAATGATTACTGGAGAGCCATGTTAACTCCCAGGACGATGTGTGTATTTTACTAATTCTCAAACAAATGATGTTATAAACCCCAAAATGTCAAGTAATGTTGCTGTTACTAATTAGAGTTCAGCCAAAAATCCCTCCCCTGTCTACACTTTATAGCATGCCCATAATTTGCCCTCAAAAGCTTGCTTGTGATTTTGCATGGTTTTCTGATGAGTATATGCTCTCATAGTAGAGGAAGAAGTTCAAAAAAACCCTTAATTAAGAGTAGCCACAGCCTTCCTAGAAGAACTGTTGAAGACTTAGGAAGTAGGGCTAGGCGTGGTGGCTCAAGCCTATAATCCCAGCACTTTGAGAGGCCGAGGTGGGCAGGCAGATCATGAGGTCAGGAGATCGAGACACTCCTGGCCAACATGGTGAAACCCCGTCTCTACTGAAAATACAAAAATTAGCTGGGTGTGGTGGCACGTGCCTGTAATCCTAGCTACTCGGGAGGCAGAGGCAGGAGAATCGCTTGAACCAGGGTGTTGGAGGTTTCAGTGAGCCAAGATCGCGCCACTGCACTCCAGCCTGGGCGACAGAGCAAGACTCCATCTCAAAACAAAACAAAAAACTTAGGAAGTGGAGGAAGAACGGGCATGGCAGCATCCAGGGATGTCCTACCTACAGGAATCTTGCTAAACAGAAAGCAAAAGGGAAGATGTCCCAGAAGCCTTTCAATGTCACCTCAAGGAAGCAAGCTCAAACTCTCTTTCAGATTGCAGACACCTCCATCCATCTCCCAGCCCCACCTTAGGCTACATTACCTTCCCCCATAACACTTCCTTAGAATAGGCTATGTGATATATTTATTTCTTATGTTTCTTTCCCTCTCTTTCCACCCCAACTAGAATGTGAGCTCTACAAGGCAATGAGCTTTGTTTTTGTTTTATTCCAAGCACTTAGAACAGTTCCTGACACATAGTAGGCATGTGTCTTTGTTGAATGAATGGACATTTATCCATTTAATGTGTGAAGCACCTGTCCTTTGGTAGGCTCCTGGTGCCCTCCTATGATACTTTTCATAGAGTTCTTAATTTTTTTTTTTTTTTGAGATGGAGTCTCGCTCTGTCACCCAGGCTGGAGTGCAGTGGCCAGATCTCAGCTCACTGCAAGCTCCGCCTCCCGGGTTTACACCATTCTCCTGCCTCAGCCTCCCAAGTAGCTGGGACTACAGGCGCCCGCCACCTCGCCCGGCTAGTTTTTTTTTTTTTGTATTTTTTAGTAGAGACGGTTTCACCGGGTTAGTCAGGATGGTCTCGATCTCCTGACCTTGTGATCTGCCCGTCTCGGCCTCCCAAAGTGTTGGGATTACAGGCTTGAGCCACCGCGCCCGGCCTCATAGAGTTCTTAATTCTAAGTAAACATCAGCCCTCCAGGTGAATGTGGATTGTGTTTACTTAACTATTTATATTTATTTATTTTTGAGACAGGATCTTGCTTTGTTGCTCAGGCTGGAGTACAGTGGTGCAATCGCAGCTCACTGCAACCTCTGCCTCGCGGGTTCAAGCAATTCTCCCACCTCAGCCTCCCGAGTAGCCGGGACTGCAGCCACCACGCCTGGCTAAGTTTTGCATTTTTTTGATAGAGGCAGGGTTTCACCATGTTGGCCAGGCTGGTGGTTAACCAGATTGAGAAACTGAGGCCTCGGGTCTCTTAGTGACCGGCTGCCACATCCCACTTACCATTTGTTTGTATGATAATTTAATTTCCAGTGACCAGCAGATGCACAAACCCAATACATTTTCATAATGCGGCGATCTATGGTGTCACTGGAATTTTCTGTCGTTCTGTTAATTCGTCATCATTGGCATGTTTTGAACAACTCTCTTAATAAAATGAGGCTAGGAGCGGCGGCTCATGCCTGTAATCCCAGCGCTTTTGGGGGTCAAGATAGGTGGATTGCTTGAGTCCAGGAGTTCGAGACCAGCCTGGGTAATGTAGTGAGACCCTACCTCTACAAAGATACAAAAATTAGCCAGGTGTGGTGGTGTGTGCCTGGGGTCCCAGCTCCTCAGGAGGCTGAGGTGGGAGGATCACTTGAGGCCAGGAGTCAGAGGTTGCAGTACTGGAGTGGTGCCACTGTACTCCGGCCTGGGCAACAGAGTGAGACCCCATCTCAAGAAAAAATGATTATTTTTTAATTAAAAACTGGGTGGAATGTTGAAGAAAATAAAAATCCAATTTGTTTTAATTCCATGCAGATTAGCTTTCCCTTGAAGGTCTATGCAAGACAAGAATTGATACCCACAACTGAAATAGTGTCACAAATGTAAATCAAAAGCTACAGGTATGTAGCTGGGACCACATCCACCACCATGCCCGGCTAACTTTTTATTTTTGGTAGAGACGGCATCTCGCTGTGTTGCCCAGGCTGGTCACACGCTCCTGAGCTCAGGTAATCTGCCTGCCTCGGCTTCCCAAAGTGCTGGGATTACAGGCCTGTATTCAAAGCTATAATAATTCCAACTTAATATTCCAACTTAAAAATAAGTTGTAAAAGCCGCACAGAATTTTAACTTATCTGCTGACACATGCAAATCTATTTTAAAGTTTGGTTTTAAAACTTTTTATTGAATAGCAGTATATATACAGTTGTGCTTAAGTGTACATAGCTAACTGTTCACAAACCGAACACACCTGTGTAACCACCACCCAGATCAAGAAGCAAACCATGGCAACCCCCTGAAGCCCCTCTCGTGCCACCTCCCAATTGCTGCACCCCTCCAAGGGTAGCCCCTCTCCTAACTTCTTTTTTTTTTTTTTTTTTTGAGATGGAGTCTTGCTCTGTCACCCAGGCTGGGGTGCAGTGGCATAATCTTGGCTCACTGCAACCTCCACCTCCCAGGTTCAAGCAATTCTCCTCCCTCAGACTCCTGAGTAGCTGGGATTACAGGCTCGTGCTACCACGCCTGGCTGATTTTTGTATTTTTAGTAGAGATCGGGTTTTACCATGTTGGTCAGGCTGGTCTCAAACTCCTGACCTCATGATCCACCCGCCTCAGCCTCCCAAAGTTCTGGGCTTACAGGCATGAGCCACCATACCTGGCAGGGATTATTTCCTTTCTTTCTGGTTTTTTGTTTGTTTGTTTTTGGTTTTGGTTTTTTTTTTTTTTTTTTTTTTTGAGACGGAGTCTTGCTCTGTCACCCAGGCTCAAGTACAGTGGTGTGTGTGATCTTGGCTCATTACAACCCTTGCCTCCCAGGTTCAAGTGATTCTCCTGTCTCAGCCTCCTGAGGAGCTGGGATTACAGGTGTGAGCTACCACACCCAGCTAATTTTTGTGTTTTAGTAGAGACCAGGTTTCACCATGTTGGCCAGGCTGGTCTCAAACTCCCGACCTTAGGTGAACTGCCAGCCTTGGCCTCCCAAAGTGCTGGGATTGCAGGCTTGAGCCACTGCGCCCGGCTGGGATTATTTTCAGACTATTCCAAGATATTATGAGTCGTGCTTTATGAATGTTCTGGCTCCCATCTGATGGCCATAGGCCCTCATTTCTCTTGGGTAGATACACAGGAGCAGACTGGCTGAGTATTAGATATTGAAATATTTGGCTTTAGGAGAAACTGCTGATTGATTTTGCAAAGCGACACACCAGACGCACCAGTTGCCATTCCGCCAGCCGAGTGTGAGAGTTCCGGTTGCTCTTCATCCTCGCCAGCTGCTGCTACTTCCCATCCTTTTAATTTTTGCCATTCTTGTGGGTATGTGCAAAACATAATTTTAAAGTAAACACAAAACAAACAAAATCGTTTGTTCCAGGCCTGCTGGTGATCTGTCGTTTCTCTGTAGGGCGTCTGTAACCTTGGCAGGGAGCCCCGTGGGAAATCCTTCAGGTCACAAGACAAACCAAGACCTAGGGAATTCTGGTCTGAGAGAGGCCGTCCAGTTCTGGTAGTCACTAGAGGAAGACATAAACTGAAGTTCATTAGACTCTAGAACTATCATAACGGAACACATGAAAGGGTTTTGGTTTTGTTTTATTTTGAGACGGAGGCTTGCTCTGTCACCCGGGCTGGAGTGCAGTGGCGCAATCTTGGCTCATTGCAACCTCCGCCTCCTAGGTTCAACTGATTCTCTGCCCTCAGCCTCCTGACTACAGGCGGGTGCCACCACACCCGGCTAATTTTTGTATTTTTAGTGGAGACGGGGTTTCACCTTGTTGGCTAGGCTGGTCTCGAACTGCTGACCTCAGGCGATCCACCCTCCTCAGCCTCCCAAAGTGCTAGGATTACAGGCGTGAGCTACCGCACCCGGCCATGAAAGGATTTTATTGCATAAAGGATGTAAATATCCCTTATGTTAAACTGGAGGGCTCGGAATGGGGTGCAGAGTTATGGTTAATTGCATTTTCTTGTTAATTAAATATTAATGAAAATACTTTCCTTTTTATGTAACGTTTCTTGAAAATGTACCTACTTTGGGCCAGACATGGTGCGGTGGGTGGTGGGGGACGGTGCTCATGCCTGTAATCCTAGCACTTTGGGAGGCTGAGGCAGGCGGATCACCTAAAGTCAGGAGTTTGAGACCAGCCTGACCAACATGGTGAAGGCCTGTCTCTACTAAAAATATAAAAATTAGGTCAGGCGCAGTGGCTAACGCCTGTAATCCCAGCACTTTGGGAGGCCGAGGAGGGCAGGTCATAAGGTCAGGAGATCAAGACCATCCTGGCTAACATGGTGAAACCCTGTCTCTACTAAAAATATAAAAAAATTAGCCAGGCGTGGTGGTGGGTGCCTGTAGTCCCAGCTACCCGGGAGGCTGAGGTAGGAGAATGGCATGAACCCGGGAGGCAGAGGTTGCAGTGAGCCGAGATCGCGCCACTGTACTCCAGCCTGGATGACAGAGCAAGACTCTGTCTCAAAAAAAATAAAAATAAAATAAAATAAGAAGTGTAAATAAGCATGCCCAGAATCCTGCAAACCAGAGATAACACTAACTCTTGCTGTCACTTTTTCTGATATTTTTCAATACATATTCCCATGTGAGTTTTCTGTGCGCTATCATTTTGATGACTGAACGCGACTCCATTTTTCATCATAATTTATTGGTCAGCCCCTGTGGTTGGACATAGATCATTGCCAGTACTTTGCTATTACAGCGTGGCCATGGGCATGGTTGCAGTCAAAGCGTTGCACGGATCCTTAAGCAGATCCATGATGTTTTCCTTAAGCCACATTCCCAGAAGGGAGCTCTGGGTCAAAGGGCAGGTACATTTTAAAGCCCGTTTGCTCCACATTGCAAAATGCCCTACAGAAAGCATGCACCAGATGATGCTGTCAGCTGCATTGTGTGAGAGTGTACCTTTCCCTGAACTCCAGCCAGTTAGGTAGACTTCTTTTTTGAAACAGAGTTTTGCTCTTGTTCGCCCAGGCTGGAGTGCAATGGTGCTATCTCGGCTCACTGCAACCTCCGCCTCCTGGGTTCAAGCAATTCTCCTGCCTCAGCCTCCCTAGTAACTGGGATTGTAGGCGCCCGCCACCACACCCAGCTAAGGTAGACTTTTTTTTTTTCTTTTCTTTCTTTTTTTTTTTTTAGAGAGGGGTCTTGCTACATTGCCCAGGCTGGCCTAGAACTCCTGGGCTCCAGTGATCCTACCTCAGCCTCCCAAGTAACAGGGACTACAGTCATGCACTGCCATTCCCTGCTCAATTAAGTAGATCTTTTAAAACCACTTCCTTTTTAATAACACATAGAAGGGGTGTGTGTGTGCGTTTTCAGTATTTAAGCATGTGTACCATATAGAATATGGACATTGGCCAGAACACCCACGATTTCATGCCTATTAATAACTAGGCATATTTTCCCCCATAAACCTAGAACTTATAGATATGTGCAGAGTAATTACAGCTCTGTGACCTTTCAGACCTTAGACTTCTGTTCTTATTTTCCTCAGCCTTGATTTTATACTTCTGTTTTTCTTCCTAACCTTGAGTCCTTCTGGTTTATCATGATTTTAGTGACTTGAGTTTTAGATTTTTTTTTTTTTTTTTTGAGACGGAGTCTCACTCTGTCACCCAGGCTGGAGTGCAGCGGCGCAATCTCAGCTCCGCCTCCCAAGTTCACACCATTCTCCTGACTCAGCCTCCCAAGCAGCTGGGACTACAGGCACCCGCCACCAGGCCTGGCTAATTTTTTTGTGTGTATTTTTAGTAGAGACGGGTTTTCACCATGTTAGCCAGGATGGTCTCGATCTCCTGACCTCGTGATCTGCCCACCTCGGCCTCCCAAAGTGCTGGGATTACAAGCGTGAGGCATTGCGCCTGGTCAAGTTGTAGATTTTAGTGGTTTTAGTTCCTAGTGTAATCGCTACCTGAAGTCTTTGGGGATAAAGGTGAGATGCATATAAATGAGATAAAATGTGGCCAGTCTCTCTTTCTTTAAAAAATAGAAGAAAAAATATTACCAGAATGTGTTCCCAAACCAGGGAGCAGAATAGATGAACCCAGCTCAGAGATCTAACCAATCTCTCACAGTCTCCTAGAGTGCCTGTGCTTTTGAGAGAACAGCGGGTGGGTGAAGACACCCCCGGGTTTCCTGCTTTAACTGTGTTTATAGGCCGGGCACCGTGGCTCACGCCTGTAATCCCAGTACTTTGGGAGGTCGAGGCGGGCAGATCACGAGGTCAAGAGATCGAGACCATCCTGGCCAACATGGTGAAACCCCGTCTCTACTAAAAATACAAAAAAAAAAAAAAAAATTAACTAGGTGTGGTAGAGCACGTGTGTAGTCCCAGCTACTCGGGAGGCTGAGGCAGGATTGCTTGAACCAGGGAGGCAAAGGTAGCAGTGAGCTGAGATCACGCCACCGCACTCTAGCCTGGCAACAGAGTAAGAGATTGTCTCAAAACAAACGAAAAAATGTGTGTTTATTCATATGGTACTTTGGAGGCTAAAAAGTCCCTAAACAATAGCAATTAAGCACTAGTAGCTCTAGGGCAGGAGTTTTTGTTTTTGTTTTTGTTTTGAGACAGAGTCTCGCTCTGTCACCCAGGCTGGAGTGCGGTGGCAGCGCGATCTCAGCTCACTGCAAGCTCCGCCTCCCAGGTTCACGCCACTCTTCTGCCTCAGCCTCCGGAGTAGCTGGGACTACAGGCACCTGCCACCACACCCGGCTAATTTTGTTTCTGTAATTTTAGTAGAGACGGGGTTTCACCATGTTAGCCAGGATGGTCTCGATCTCCTGACCTCGTGATTCACCCGCCTCGGCCTCCCAAAGTACTGGGATTACAGGCGTGAGCCACTGTACCCGGCCACGTTTACATTTTTTAATGTGAATTGCTTACTTTTATAATGTTCAACATAAATGAAGCAGGTAAATATGTAGATAAATATATATATTCCATTTTAATGGGCATATGTTTTTAAACCTAAGCTAAAAATTGCTATCTCCTACCTCTGTTTGCAAATTACCTATTTAAAGATAAACCTAATTTTAAATCTTATGATTTTTGTCTTGATTTTTACGTATGAGAATACATGTTTAACATTTACTAACCCAAGGCTGGGCGCGGTGGCTCATGCCTGTAATCCCAGCACTTTGGGAGGCTGAGGTGGGCGGATCACGAGGTCAGGAGATAGAGACCATCCTGGCTAACATGGTGAAACCCCGTTTCTACTAAAAATACAAAAAATTAGCTGGGCACGGTGGCGGGCACCTGTAGTCCCAGCTACTCAGGAGGCTGAGGCAGGAGAATGGCGTGAACCTGGTAGGCGGAGCTTGCAGTGAGATGAGATCGCACCGCTGCACTCCAGCCTGGGAGACAGAGCGAGACTCCATCTCAAAAAAAAAAAAAAAAATTTTTTTTTTTTGCTAACCCTGTGCAGCAGGCAACTAGCTGAACAAAATTGCAAACACTCAAATTCCAGTTCTTAAAACTGCCTTTTAAAAGTCAAGACTATACTTTCAGGGGTCATTTCTATAGTTTGTTCAGAAGTTTCTCTGAACGTGTAGAGCAAAAAGTCATTTCTGATGTTGCAAGTGGTTAATTGCTCTCCAAGCATGGCCGTATCTTTGAAAGGCACAAAATCAGGTGACAACAGGGACAAGAAGAGGTACAAGAGTGGTAATAACCTGTCAAAAGTATGGGGCAAAAGTCAGATGATTAAAACATAAGGCATCCTCACGCCTGTAATCCCAGCAGTTTCGGAGGCTGACAGGGGCGAATCACCTGAGGTCAGGAGTTTGAGACCAGCTTGGCCAACATGGTGAAACCCCATCTGTACTAAAAATACAAAAAAATCAGCTGGGCATGGTGGTGGGTACCTGTAATCCCAGCAGTTTCGGAGGCTGACAGGGGCGAATCACCTGAGGTCAGGAGTTTGAGACCAGCTTGGCCAACATGGTGAAACCCCATCTGTACTAAAAATACAAAAAAATCAGCTGGGCATGGTGGTGGGTACCTGTAATCCCAGCAGTTTCGGAGGCTGACAGGGGCGAATCACCTGAGGTCAGGAGTTTGAGACCAGCTTGGCCAACATGGTGAAACCCCATCTGTACTAAAAATACAAAAAAATCAGCTGGGCATGGTGGTGGGTACCTGTAATCCCAGCTACTTGGGAGGCCGAGGCAGGAGAATCGCTTGAACCTGGGAGGCGGAGGTTGCACTGAGCTGAGATCTTACCACTGCACTCCAGCCTGGGTGACAGAGTGAGACTCTGTCTCAAAAAAATAATAATAATAAAAATTAAAAATAAGGCCTCAAGCAAATATGCAGAAAAGATTGGGGTAGGAGTTGGAATAGTTCCCAGGTGACAGATCCAACCACCAGCTACCCTAATCCAACAGCCCCGTGCTGAGTTACGAGGAGGGAAGCCCCTGCCTGTTGGGGGAGGGGAGAGGAGTACAGAAGACAGGGCCCCCTGTCACCTTCACATGCCTATCTGACAACTGCCTGAGTCTTAGTTAATAGACAAATCTGTTTCTGGCCACAAAAACCTCAAGTGACAAATCAGGAAAGTCACAATGAAAATTGCTCATACTTAGGGGCCAGGATTTTCTTTGGATAAAACTTGGATGGTTTTTGTTTTTTTTTTTTAATTTTCTTGGGGTCTATATTGCCCAGGCTTGAGTGCAGTAGTATGATCATGGCTCACTGCAGCCTCAACCTCCCAGGCTAAAGCGTTCCTCCTGCCTCAGCCTCCCAAGAAGCTGGGACTATAGGCACGTGTCACCATGTCTGACTAATTTTTATGTTTTTCATAGAGATGGGGTTTCGCTATGTTGCCCAGGCTGCTCTTGAACTCCTGGGCTCAAGCCATCTGCCTGCCTTGGTCTCCCAAAGTGCTGGGATTACAGGTGTGAGCCACTGCATCTAGCCCAGTTGTGATTATTTAATGGACTAAATGGTATGTGTCATCATAGCATGGGCTTATCTTATACTTTGAGCAGCTTAAGATACAGGACATCAACTACGTCTGACAGTACAATATGTGTCTGAACAGTAAATGCAGGAACAATATGCCTGTAAACAAAAAAGTTTAAACATGCAAAACATTGTGGGTTTTGTTTTGTTTTTGAGAGGGAGTCTTGCCTTGTCACCCAGGCTGGCGTGCAGTGGTGCGATCTCGGCTCACTGCAACCTCCGCCTCCCAGGTTCAAGCGATTCTCCTGCCTCGGCCTCCCAAGTAGCTGGGATTACAGGCATCCACTTAGAGATTTAGTCCAATTCTTACGCCCTCTGAGAAGGCTTCTTCAGCTAACCAGTGCATCCTTTGTGTCATCCCAGATGGTTGTATGTACTTGATAATGCCCTATTCTTTCATTTGATGTTATGCTTTAGTCTGTAAATAAGGATAATACCTCCT
Source organism: Macaca nemestrina (assembly GCF_043159975.1). Classification (NCBI taxonomy): domain Eukaryota; kingdom Metazoa; phylum Chordata; class Mammalia; order Primates; family Cercopithecidae; genus Macaca; species Macaca nemestrina. The sequence goes on from NC_092128.1 coordinate 148,666,843, forward strand.
AGGGTTGCTGTGAAGATGAAACATGGTCATACATGAAGGCTCTTAGAATATTGTCTGGCGCATTGTAGGTATTCAATTAGGGTTAACTGTTAGTAGGCACAGCGTGTGTTTACTAGACTGTCACCACTCCAAGAGCAGAGATTTTCATCTGTTTTGTTTATTGCCTGCCCCCTTATTTACAAATGACTGAGATAGGTGGAGCTGAGTAAATACCTTATAAGAGAATACTGTTGAAAATATTGGCACACATTTTTATCTCCCTGAAGGAGCTATATGCTCCTTGAAGGTTTTCTTGGTGGTTTTTTCCTTTTGTTTTGAGACAGGGTCTTAACTGTTGCCCAGACTGGAGTGAAATGGCATGATCGTAGCTTATTGCAGCCTCCAGCTCCTAGGCTCAAGCAAATTCTCCTGCTTCATCCTTCGGAGTGTCTGGGATTACAGGCGTGCATCATCACGCCCAGCTAATTTGTTTTTTGTTTTGTTTTGTTTTTTGTTTTTGTTTTTGTTTTTAGAGAGACAGGACCTGCCTCACTTTGTTGGCCAGGCTGGTTTTGAACTCCTGGGCTCAAACAGTCCTCCCACCTCAGCCTCCCAATGTGCTGGGATTAAAGGCATGAGCCACTGCACCCAGCCCTTGAAGGTTTATTTAATCCCTTATCTTGGTGGTGCATAGTAAGAACTCAAAAATATTTGTGTTTTAAATGCTGAAGACCTGTGCTGATCACACAGGGGTGACTGAAACTGTCACCAACTCCTTAGTGGCGCTCAGATCTCATCGGTAATAACAGCTGCCACGTCGCCAGCACCTGTGAGGTACATGCTGAGCTTTTACCACCAACATGAGTTCTTCCCGCAACTGTTTTCTTGAGCACCACAGCTGTGCCAAGCACCATGGTTACCACCAGGAACCACACTGGAGAAAAGACAAAGAAGGTCTGTGCCCGTCTAGAGTTTATAGCTATGACAGGACAGCAACCCCAAGTTCTAGTAGCCCCAGCCCCTCTCTTCCGCCTGGACCTGCCCATATCGTAAATTAAACATCCTTGCTCCTTTCCCTACCCTCTGTCCCAGAGGGAGCTGGCCTTTGCAACTTCAATATTTGGACTTCGTTTTGTCTCAATATGCGAAGAAAGAAGGAAAAACTTAATATGCATGTCGATTCAGTTTGAGAGGAGTTTTAAGGCAATTTAAAGAAGTCTTTAAGGAAATCTTTGGAAGACCAGGCACAGTGGCTCACGCCTGTAATTCCAGCACTTTGGGAGGCCCAAGCGAGCCGATCACGAGGTCAAGAGATCGAGACCATCCTGGTCAACATGGTGAAACCCTGTCTCTACTAAAAATACAAAAAATTAGTTGGGCGTGGTGGTATGTGCCTGTAGTCCCAGCTACTCGGGAGGCTGAGGCAGGAGAATTGCTTGAACCCAGGAGGCAGAGGTTGCAGTGAGATGAGATGGCACCACTGTACTCCAGCCTGGCGACAGAGCAAGACTCTGTCTCAAAAAAAAAAAAAAAAAAAAAAAAAAAAAAAAAAAAACCTTTGGAAAGTTGAATATAGGAGAGAAGTAGATGAGAGACAAAAAAAAGTTCTCAGAAAGAATATTGTAGAAATGTTGATTCCTGGCTGGGTGTGAGGGCTCATGCCTGTAGTCCCAGCACTTTGGGAGGCTGAAGCAGGCAGTTCACTTGAGGTCAGGAGTTCAAGACCAGCGTGGACAACATAGTGAAATCCCATCTCTACAAAAAATACAAAAACATTAACTGGACATGGGGGTGTGCGCCTGTAATCCTAGCTACTCTGGAGGCTGAATTGCTTGAGTCCAGGAGGTCGAGGCTGCAGTGAGCCAAGATTGCACCACTGCAGTCCAGCCTGGGCAACAGGGCAAGACCCTGTCTCAAAAGAAAAAGAAATGATTTCCCCTTACTGATATCTGAGAAATAAAAGTAAAGAATTTAAACTGTTTTTAAATTATTTGGAGTTTTTGAACAATTCCTCAGATCGCAAAGGCTGCAATTTTATTTTGAGACAGAATCTCTCAATCTTGGCTCACTGCAGCCTCCGCCTCCTGGGTTCAAATAATCCTCCCACCTCTGCCTCCTGAGTAGCTGGGATTAAGGTGCCTGCCACCATGCCTGGATAATTTTTGTATTTTTAGTAGAGATGGGGTTTCACCATGTTGGCCAGGCTGGTCTTGAATTCCTGGCCTCAAGTGATCAACCCATTTCAGCCTCCCAGAGTACTGGAATTATAGGCATGAGCCACCACACCCACCCAGCTGCGATTTTAAAACAATAGAATGAGGTTGGTTGCTGTGGCTCACGCCTGTAATCCCAGCACTTTGGGAGGCCAAGGCAGGTCGAGGGAGTTCAGGAGTTCAGCACGAGCCTGGCCAACATGGCAAAATCCCGTCTCTCCTAAAAACACAAACGTTACCCAGGTGTGGGGGTGGACACCTGTAATCCCAGCTACTTGGGAGGCTGAGGCAGGAGAATCGCTTGAGCCTGGGAGGCCAAGGTTTCGGTGAGCCGAGATCGCGCCAGTGCACTCCAGCCTGGGCGACAGAGCGAGACTCCATCACACACACACACAGGTAGAATGATCTCACAGAGTCTGGTTGAAGGAAGTTAGCTAGAATGATTCCAGATACTACCATAAAAGTGGCTTTTGGAAAGAACTGGTGCAGTAAGTCAGTGTACTTTGATCCGGTAAAGTTCCTGTTACCTGTTCAGTGCTCTGGGGCGTTCTAAACAAATGTAACCCAGTGCATAAGATGTCCCTTCCTGTAAATTTATCGCTTGCTTTTTTATTCCAGGACACACCTTTTAAAAACAGTAACTAGGCAGGCAAGAGCACTTAGTCAAACAGCCTAGTGTACCCTGTGGCCTTCAAAGTATATATCTTTTGACAGCTATTTCAGAATCAGTAATCAATTACTGGTTCCTTAATACATGCTGTTTATCTGTGGTTAAGTTTTATATTTCTAAATGATAATAAGGTAATATTAAAGGTGTTTGCTTTTCTTATTTTCACCATGCCTCTGTGAATTGCCTTGGTATTTCTTCATACCTGTTTCTCTGTGAGACGGTGCATTTCCAAGGACTGGAGCTCTTTCTTTTTTTTCTGAGATGGAGTTTCACCCTTGTTGCCAAGGCTAGAGCACAATGGTGCGATCTCGGCTCACTGAAACCTCCGCCTCCTGTGTTCCGGTGATTCTCCTGCCTCAGCCTCCTGACTAGCTGGAATTACAGACATGTGCCACCACGCCCAGCTACGTATTTTTAGTAGAGACAGGGTTTCACCATGTTGGCCAGGCTGGTCTCAAACTCCTGACCTCAGGTGATCTGCCCGCCTCGTTCTCCCAAAGTGCTGGGATTACACGCGTGAACCACCGCGCCTGGCCTGGAGCTCTTTCTTCGTTCATCTTTGTGTTTCCTGTGTCCAGCATGGAGTAGGCTTGACGCAGGCATAATAATAAAGGTTGCAGAAATGTATAGATTTTTATGATGTTTCAAAGCCCGAAATGTGAGACTTTACAGAGTCGGTGGAATGAAACATAAGTACACACATTCACGTGTTGCCTCTCTCTCTCCCCCACACATGCACAAACTTACACAAAGAGGAAATCCCAGAAAAGAGGCACATTTTCAGATTCTGGTTGAAATGTTACTTTTAAGACTGAAAGTTATGGCCAGGCGCAGTGGCTCACGCCTGTAATGCCAGCACTTTGGGAGGCTGAGGTGGGCGGATCACCTGAGGTCAGGAGTTCGAGACCAGCCTGACCAACATGGAGAAACCCCGTCTCTACTAAAAATACAAAAAAAATTAGCCGAGCATGGTGGCACATGCTTGTAATCCCAGCTACTCGGGAGGCTGAGACAGGAGAATCGCGTGAACTGCGGAAGCAGAGGTTGTGGTGAGCCAAGATCGTGCCATTGCACTGCAGCCTGGGCAACAAGAAGGAAACTCCGTCTTAAAAAAAAAAAAAAAAAAAGACTGAAAGTTATGTTACATGGTAGTCACCTTGGTACAGCAGCTTAGAATGGGAAGGGTTGTGTTTCCATTCTTTCTCTTCTTTTCTTTTTTCTTTTTTTTTTTCTTTTTTTTTTTTTTTTGAGACTTTGAGACAGAGTCTTGGTCTATTGCCCAGGCTGGAGTCCGGCGGCGCCATCTCAGCTTGTTGCAGCCTCCACCTCCCAGGTTCAAGTGATTCTCCTGCCTCACCCTCCCAAGTAGCTGGGATTACAGGTGCATGCTACCATGCTCAGCTAATTTTTTAATATTTTTAGTAGAGACGGGGTTTCACCATGTTGGTCAGGCTGGTCTCGAACTCCTGACCTCAGGTTTCATTCTTTCAAATAAGAACATGTACCTCTAAGAACAAAGCAAACATGGATACTGGTATTATCCTAGTAGGAATTTCAAGAAATGATTTTTACTTCAGTCTTATAGGCATTACTTATTCCCTCTAAAGTTCAGAATTTAAAACTTGTTTGAATTCTGGGGTAGGGTTCCACAATCCCTCGCCTGATGGAGGCCAGTGTGGACCCACCATTGTTCCACAGTTTGATAGCTTGCTAATTGCCAAAGCTAGGAATGCCTGCCTTCAACCTGAACGCTTTCCTGGCATTGCCAAGAAATAAACATAACTATATAGAGTTATCGTATCTGTGGGCCTTAAACCCAGTGTAATCATCCACACGTAAACTACAAGGGAACGTGATTTTGAATGATTCCATTCATAGGCAAATGGAAAACCTTTGTCTAGTAATTAAAATAGAATGAAATTTTCCAGTCTTTTTTTAAATTTTATTTTTTTATTTTTTGTAGAAACAGAGTCTCCCTGTGTTGCTCAGGCTTGTTTCAAACTCCTGGCCTCAAGCAATCCTCCTGCCTTGGCCTCCCAAAGTGCTGGGATTACAGGCGTGAGCCACTGTACCCGGCTGAAATTTTCTAATCTTGAACTAGGTTCAAGATCATTATTTTTCCCTTCAAGTTACTTTCTCAGATGGGCCGAGTCAGTTTTCCTGTACATTGTTCTCCCTCACTCTTTTTTCCAAATTACCAATTGAAAACCTAGATTTTGGCTGGGCACGGTGGCTCACGCCTATAATCCCAGCACTTTGGGAGGCCAAGGCGGGCGGATCATGAGGTCAGGAGATCGAGACTATCCTGGCTAACACACGAAACTCCGTCTCTGCTGAAAATACAAAAAATTAGCCGGGCGTGGCGGTGGGTGCCTGTAGTCCCAGCTACTCGGGAGGCTGAGGCAGGAGAATGGCATGAACCCGGGAGGCAGAGCTTGCAGTGAGCCAAGATCGCACCACTGCACTCCAGGCTGGGTGAAAGAGCGAGACTCCGTCTCAAAAAAAAAAAAAAAAAAAAAAAAAAACTAAATTTTTACCCTAATGTGGGGTGGGGATAGCTCTGGGACTTCATTTTCTTAATGGGCTTGATAATTTTGTCCAGAAGATGTGAACAGTTGTAGAACATCCTTCTTTTCTTACCTCAGTGTCTTGGGGCCATTTTTTGGCTTCATTGTGCTTTAGCTGCAGAATAATTCTTGCTGCTTAAGTGAGTAGGGAATAGGAAGCAGAGAGTTTGTCACAGAAATCTGTCTCTTTAAGCAAAGAAATGAAAGGTCGGGGCAATGTGATGCGTCTAGTAATGTATCAGAAGAGGCAGCGGTTTCTGTCTTTCAATGATCACACTGGTCCCGATTGCTTGGTTGGCTTTAGGGAGCTCAGGCTCTCCTAGGTGCTCCCAAGACTCAGAATATTCTTCTATGAGAGGCTAAGCCCAAAGACTGTACCGGCCCGCCCAGTGGAGGTTCAGGCCACGTTGCTAGGGATGGGGCCTCATAAGCCTGCAGGCCTCTTGGCTTCCTTTCTCCTGTGATCTTTGCACCCTGAAGGACAACTTTTGCAGCAATAATTCTGTATCAGCCAAAACCTAGATTGTGGGTGCAGACAGGAAAGGAAGAATGAAGGCAAAACAATGATTCTGTCATAATGAAATTCTCACGGAGAGTTTTCTCGGTGCACTAAAGATTTCCTAGGAAACTCCCCCTTTTAGAAGGACACAGTAAGGACTTTTGCTGGAAAAACATTTGCCAAACTCCCTCCCCAGTCATAGCTGGAAAAACAACTGCTATGCCAGCCGGAGATCTGCCTCAAAATAGCTGGGTTATCATTTGCTACTAATGGGTCAAATTGATTTTCACCCTGGAAGGGGAAATTGCTGGAGACAGCTCCATAGGCATAAATGCTTTGCAGACCAGTGGTGCGTGTCCAACTGTCTGGGACCCGTGTTCCCAAAGGACAGGAGATGACCTGTGCATCTCAATATGCTGGGCTCTGCTGTGGGCAGGCTAGTTAGAGACGACCAAAGAAGGAGCAAAGGCACACATCTCTGTGGCCATTCCATTGCATTAGGGATTTAGATCCCTGAATCCTTAGCAGCCTGTAATGGAAGAAGGGGCAGGACGGGGTGGGGTGGGGTGGGTGGTGGCAGCGGTGGTGGTGGTCGTTCCTTTAAAAAAAAAAATGACCAGGTATGGTGGCTCATGCCTGTAATCCCAGCACTTTAGGAGGCTGAGGTGGGAGGATTGCTTGAGGCCAAGAGTTTGAAACCAGCCTGGGTGATAAGGTTTGGCTCTATGTCCCCACCCAAATCTCATTTTGAATTATATTCCCATAATGTCCTTGTGTTGTAGGAGGAACCTCGTGGGAGATAATTTTAGTCATGGGGGCAGTATTTCCACCATTCCTGTCCTCTTGGTAGTGAATAAGTCTCATGAGATCTGATGGGTTTATCATCAGGGGTTTCTGCTTTTGCTTCTTTCTCATTTTCTCTTGCAACTGCCATGTTAGAAGTGCCTTTCGCCTCCCACCATGATTCTGAGGCCTCCCCAGCCATGTGGAACTGTAAGTCCAATGAAATCTCTTTTTCTTCCTAGTCTTGGGGATGTCTTTATCAGCAGCATGAAACAGACTAATACACTGGGCAACATAACAAGAGGCCATCTCTAGAAAACATTTTTAAATTAGCTGGGTGTGTTGGTGTACACCTGAAGTCCCTGCTAATGGGAGGCTGAGGCAGAAGGATCACCTGAGCCTGGGAGTTTGAGATTACCATGAGGTCTGAGCACACCACTGCACTCTAGCCTGGGCGAGAGGGTGAGAGTCCCTATCTCAAAAAAAAAAAAAGAAAAAAAATGTAATTTATATGTTATAAAATTCACTCATTTTAAGTGCACAATTTAATGGTTTTTAGTAAATTTATAGTTGTGCAACAATTTAAATTTATAACACTTCTGTCACCTCAAAAAGATCCTTCATCCCCATTTGCTATCATTACTCATTCTTGTGTTCAGCCCCAGGCAACCACTCATAGATTTTCTGTCTCTACAGATTTGTCTTTTCTGTACTTTTTATATAAATAGAGTCATACAATATTTGGTCTTTTGTGACTGGCTTCTTAATGGGTTTTATCCATGTTGTAGAGTGTCTTAATATTTTATTCCTTTTTTATGGCTGAATGATATTCTACTAAATAGATATACCACATGTTGTTCATTCACCAGTTGGTGGACATGAGGGTTGTTTCTAAACAAGATTGTTTTTAAGAGGCCACATTAATGCCTCATATTTAAGTAATTTAAATGACAGCTTGGAAAAACATAGGATTGGGAAGCGAAATTCACAAAGACAGCCCTGGTGTTTGCAGATTTGTAAGCCTGTTAGGACTTAGTAGGTAGAAGGCTAACCCTGACAGCTTTTGTGAACCTTGGTTGGAGTTACTGCCTTGAGCTAGGGAAGTTGCAAGCAGTCACACCATTACCTAATGCTCAATTTTCGAGGCTAATTGGCCCACGGGGCCTTTGTGTCTGTGGCGATGTGTTCAGATGAGCTGGTGGAGTTGAAGGCACAGCCTGCAGCTGGTTCATCCGTGGGTGCAGGCGTCTCTTATGAAATATAGATGTCAGAACCTGCTGCTGCTGAGGACACTGTGAGGCATTTATCAGATGATCCAGGCAGTGTTCTTGGTGCTGGAAATGCGGTGGTGGTTACATTAAGATTCCTAGCCTTGGCCCGGCTCGGTGGTTCATGCCTGTAATCCCAGCACTTTGGGAGGCTGAGGCGGACAGATCTCCTGAGGTCAGGAATTCGAGACCAGCCTGGCCAACGTAGTGAAACCCTGTCTCTACTAAAAAGACAAAAATTAGCTGGACGTGGTGGCCTGTGCCTGTAGCCCCAGCTACTGGGGAAGCTGAGACACGAGAATTGCTTGAACCTGGGAGGTAGAAGTCACAGTAGCCGAGATCACGCCACTGTACTCCAGCCTGGGCGACAGAGCAAGACTCCATCTAAAAATAAAATAAAAAAAAGATCCCTCGCCTTGATTACATGTAGTTTCTACCGAGGAGACAGAGAGTAAACAGAATTATCTTATACAGTATGATAAGCACTTTAAAGAAAGAGAAGCTGGGAACAGAGCTAGAGAGAGGCTGGTGTTGCCACCATTTGTGGAAGAGGTCAAGGAAGGTGTCTCTGAGAGTCTGTGGGAATGGATGTGACCTGTCTGGAGAACAGCCCGGAGGCCAGTGTACCTCAGCCCAAACCCAGGTGGAGCATGCATCTGCAGGGAATGTCCCGGCTTTCAACACCTCTTCCCACCCTGTTGTTGAAAGGACAGAAGTCACTGATGACATTCACTTATGATAGACATGAGAACTGAGGCTAAAACACACCAGGAAACTACCTTTCATCATTTCTCTTCCCCTGCTTAGCTATTTCCAGTCATGTGTTATTTTTTAATGCTGATAAGAAATAGTGTATGGTACTTTTTTTGGTTCGCTTATGGTTTTTTTTTGAGAGACAGAATCTCGCTCTGTCACCCAGGCTGGAGTGCAGTGGCCTAATCCCGGCTCACTGCAACCTCCGCCTCCTAGATTCAAGCGATTCTCCTGTCTCAGCTTCCCAAGTAGCTGGAACTACAGGCATGCGCCACCACGTCCAGCTAATTTTTGTATTTTTTTAGTAGAGATGGGGTTTCACTATGTTGGCCAGGCTAGTCTCAAACTCCTGACCTCAGGTGATCCGCCCGTCTTGGCCTCCCAAAGTGCTGGGATTACAGGTGTGAGCCCCCGCACCCAGCCTTTCTTTTTTTTCTTTTTGAGACCGAGTCTCTCTCTGTCGCCCAGACTGGAGTGCAGTAGTGAGATCCCGGCTCACTGCAACCTCTGCCTCCTGGGTTCAAGTGATTCTCCTGCCTCAGCCTCCTGAGTAGCTGGGATTATAGGCGCCCGCCACCAAACCCAGCTAATTTTGAATATTTAGTAGAAATGGGGTTTCACCATGTTAGCCAGGCTGATCTCGAACTCCTGACCTCTGGTGATCCACCCGCCTTGGCCTCCCAAAGTGCTGGGATTACAGGCGTGAGCCACCGGGCCTGGCCTAGTGTATGGTACTTTTTAAAAGATACTATTGTTTGCCTATCAAACAGGCAAAAAGTATGACAGTGCCAAGTGTTGGGGAGAACATGGCAAAACAGTACTTTGACACAATGGTTTCCAGCACGGAAATGGCTACAGCTGCCGTCTTCGAATTTGGGAGTATCTAACAAAATGGAGAAATCTTTCACATACCCTGTGTCTCTGCAGTTCTGTTCCTGGGTAAATTCTTACCTGTATGTACAAGGAGATGTGTATCATTCCTTACCACCTCACTGGTATTAGCAGAAGCTTATAAGCCTTGTAAACTCCTGTCAGTCAAGAAATAGATGGGTAAAATGCAGTCTGTTTATATGATGGGATATATATGTATATGTATATATAAATGAAAAGATTTATTTCAAGAAATTGGCTTCCATGATTGTGGAGCTGATGAGTCTAAGATGTGTAGGGCAGCCTGGGAGCTGACACCGCAGTCCCTAAGCAGAATATCTTCTTCCTCAGGGAAACCTCCATTTGTTCTTAAGGCTTTCGGCTGATTAGATTACACCCACCCCGATTACTGAAGATAATCTCTTTTATTTAAAGTCAACTTTAAATGGCCGGGCGCGGTGGCTCAAGCCTGTAATCCCAGCACTTTGGGAGGCCGAGACGGGCGGATCACGAGGTCAGGAGATCGAGACCATCCTGGCTAACACGGTGAAACCCTGTCTCTACTAAAAAATACAAAAAAACTAGCCGGGTGAGGTGGCGGGCGCCTGTAGTCCCAGCTACTCAGGAGGCTGAGGCAGGAGAATGGCGTGAACCCGGGAGGTGGAGCTTGCAGTGAGCTGAGATCCGGCCACAGCACTCCAGCCTGGGTGACAGAGCGAGACTCCGTCTCAAAAAAAAAAAAAAAAGTCAACTTTAAATAAAACTTGTAGTGTAGATGTTGACCATATCTACAAAATACCTTCATAGCAACACTGTTTAGACAACACTGTGTTAGATTAGTGGGTTGGTTTGTTGTTGTGTGAGACGGAATTTTGCTCTTGTTGCCCAGGCTGGAGTGCAATGGTGTAATCTCAGCTCACCGCAACCTCCGCCTCCCGGGTTCAGGTGATTCTCCTGCCTCAGCCTTCCGAGTAGCTGAGATTACAGGCGTGTGCCACCATACTCAGCTAATTTTTTTTTGTTTTGTTTTGTAAAGGTGTAATTTCTCCATGTTGGTCAGGCTGGTCTCGAACTCCTGACTTCAGGTGTTCTGCCGCCTTGGCCTCTCAAAGTGCTGGGATTATAGGCGTGAGCCATGGAGCCCAGCCAGTGGGTTGGTTTTGTCTTGGTTTTACCCTCTGTTGCTCAGGTTGGAGTATGGTTGTGCAATTGTGGCATGCTGTAACCTCGACCTCTCTGGCTCAAGCAATTCTTCCACCTCAGCCTCTAAGTAGTTGGGGCCGCAAGTACATGCCATGCCACCCCACCTGGCTAATTTTTGTTGTTGTTTTTGGTAGAGGTGGGGTCTCACTATGTTGCCCAGGCTAGTCTCGACTCCTGGGCTTAAGCAATCCTCTTGCCTCAGCCTCCCAAAATGCTGGGATTATAGGCATGAGCTCCCATGCCCAGCCTAGATTAGTGTTTAATTGACTGAATACTGTAGCTTTGCTACCTGGACACTTAAACAGTCATAAAGGGATACTGTGTAGAAGTTAAACAGGAAGAACCTTGGTCAGTACAGACCAAGGTGAGCAGATCTCAGAAGTATAACACTGAATAAAGAAGTAAGATATGCCGGGCGCGGTGGCTCACGCCTGTAATCCCAGCACTTTGGGAGGCCGAGACGGGCGGATCACAATGTCAGGAGATCGAGACCATCCTGGCTAACACGATGAAACCCCGTCTCTACTAAAAACGCAAAAAATTAGCTGGGCGTGGCGGCGGGCGCCTGTAGTCCCAGCTACTCGGGAGGCTGAGACAGGAGAATGGTGTGAACCCAGGAGGCGGAGCTTGCAGTGAGCCGGGATCGCGCCACTGCACTCCAGCCTGGGCGACTGAGCGAGACTCCGTCTCAAAAAAAAAAAAAATAGAAGTAAGATATAAGAGTGAAAAGTATTATATGATACCATTTAAGGATTTATGTAAGTATTTTTTTAACACAAAAAGCAAAATTTTATGTTAATCTTGACTAAATATATACGCGTGTGTGAAAATATAAAATATAGGCTAGTTAACAGCAGTCTGAATTAGTGGCTCCCCCAGGGGAGAAAAGAAAGGGGATGAGACTTATATGGGGTGACTAAGGCATCCTGTCATTTTATCTCTAGTGCTTTTTCAGAAAAGGGAGCCAATGTGACTATTAACTATTAGTAATTTTTTTTTCTTTTTTCTTTTCTCTTTTTTTTTTTTTTTTTTGAGATGGAATGTCGCTTCTGTCACCCAGGCTGGGGTGTGGGGGCGCAATCACTGCAAACTCCACCAATGTGGCTATTAACTATTAGTAAATTTTTTTCTTTTCTCTTTTCTCTTTTTTTTTTTTTTTGAGATGGAGTGTCACTTCTGTCACCCAGGCTGGGGTGTGGGGGCGCAATCACTGCAAACTCTACCTCCCAGATTCAAGGGATTCTCCTACCTCAGCCCCTCGAGTAGCTGGGATTACAGGTGCCCGCCACCATGCCTGGCTAATTTTGTATTTTTAGTAGAGATGGGGTTTCTCCATATTGGTCAGACTGGTCTTGAACTCCTTATCTCAGGTGATCCGCCCACCTCGCCCTCCCACAGTGCGGGGATTACAGGTGTGAGCCACCACGCCTGGCCAACTGTTAGTAATTATTGTGGGACTACAGGTGGTTGTAGAGTCTACACTCTCACAATTTTTTTTTTTTTTTTTAAGACGGAGTCTTGCACTGTCGCCTGGGCTGGAGTGCAATGGCCGGATGTCGGCTCACTGCAGCCTCTGCCTCCTGGGTTCAAGTGATTCTCCTGCCTCAGCCTCCCGAGTAGCTGGGATTACAGGTACCTGCCACCATGCCTGGCTAAATTTTGTATTTTTAGTAGAGACAGGGTTTCTCTGTGTTGGCCAGGTTGGTCTCGGACTCCTGACCTTGTGATGCACCTGCCTCAGCCTCCCACAGTGCTGGGATTACAGGCGTGAGCCGCCGTGCCTGGCTTTTTTTTCTTTTTTTCTTTTTTCTTTTTTTTTTTTTTTTGAGACAGGGTCTCACTGTGTCACCCAAGCTGGAGTGCAATGGCGCGATCTCGGCTCACTGCATCCTCTGCCTCCTGGGATCAAGCACTTCTCCTGCCTCAGCCTCCCAAGCAGCCAGGACCACAGGTACACACTGCTACGCCCAGCTAATTTTTTGCATTTTTGTTAGAGACAGGGTTTTGCTGTGTTGCTCAGGCTGGTCTTGAACCCCTGACCTCAAGCGATCCTCCCACCTTGGCCTCCCAAAGTGCTGGGATTACAGGCATTAGCCACCATGCCCGGCCAGATTCCCCTTTTTCTTTCTTTTTATTTATTTATCTTTTTTTATTACCATTTTATTTATCTTTTTTTTTTTTTAAATATGGGAAAATAAAGGAGAGGGAGGGTCAGACAAATTTGTTTGCCCAGGCAGAATTGGTCCACATTATGGTATGAGATTAGTTATATTCACCAAAAATGAGGAGTAAGATTACAAGAAAGCTTCTAAAAAGAAAAAAAAAAAGTACTGTAGAGACACCTACAATCACTCATACCAAAATATATCAGCGCTCTGACCTCATAAAATGCATCTTCATCTCACTTTTTCTCACCATTCATTTGAAGGAACTATTGAGGCCTCAAGCAAGGGCCAGTAAGGAAACTGCCTGGACCTGACTCCACCCCACCTCTTGCTGCTGGTAGGACCTTCAGCAGGGTTTTAAAATTCAACATTTCAAAGCTTTGGTATCTTGTCTGTAAAGTGGGGTTAATAGCCACGATGTTAGGATCAGTTGAGACAATCCATGTAAAATGTTAGACATAGAGCCAGATTCATAGTAGCCCTCTGTACATGTTAAAATGTGCCTCAAATGGCAAAAATTAATGACATAAATGTTCTATGGCCAGATATGGTGGCTCGCACGTGTAATCCCAGCACTCTGGGAGGCTGAGGTAGGAGGATTGCTTGAGTCCAGGAGTTCAAGACCAGCCTGGGCAACATAGCAAGACCCCCGTCTCTACAAAAAATCCAAAAATTAGCCAGATATGGTGGTATATGTCTGTAGTCCCACCTACTCAGGAGACTGAGTGGGGAGGATTGCTTGATCTCAGGAGGTCAAGGCTGCAGTAAACCATGTTCTTGCCTCTATACTCCAGCCTGGGCAACCGAGCAAGACCCTATCTCAAATAATAAAATGTTCTCAACTGAATAAAGCAGAAGATCATAACACCTTCAATGTCCTTTGTCCCGTACCCTTCTCCAGAAGTGCTGTGTTCATGATCTCCCTTGTCCTGACAGTGACACCAGGGTGAGAGAGCTGATGCCACTTAACAGGAAGTGGAGGTTCCTGGAGATACCTGTGTAAATAGGAGTGTTCCTCTGGAGACTTGACTCATATTTTAGAGCTTTTCTCTTAGAATATTAATGACTACAGGTGGTTCAGTGTGTACTGAGTATCAGGTGCTATCAACCTCACTGAATCCTCATGCCCCTCATGAGCTAGAAAGTATCATGATTCCCATTGTAGACAGGAAGAGACTCGGGCTTTGTAGAGGCTCACGGAGTTGATGATGTGATTTGCCCAAGAATTCAAGGCCAGATTTTCTTTCTGCCAAGTTCCCCACACCTTCCAGGCCCATTGCTATTGAGATGGCATCTTATAAGTTACAGATAATGCAAACTAATACATAATGCAAGATAGCTGATAAAATAGCTAATATAGACCAGTAGGGAACCAAAACATTACTCGTATTTGACCAACAAAAGGCATTTTTGTGGATTTATGTATTTCAGTGAATATTTCTGATCTAACTCAATACCTCAAAGAGAAACATCTCAGTTGTCTACTTTTTCTGTACTTGGCTTGTGCTCCAAATTCATGATGGGTATGAACAGCATGACTCTTGTGACCATCTGTTAGCCCACAGGCAGCTGTCTCCATGCCAGATTTGCTTACTAATACCTTCCCTAAAGGAAGAGCGGGTGATCAAGTATTGGTGATGTTAGTCCAGGAACAGCAGCTTCCAGCAACACTTAAGGAAGAAGGAAGCAAGATTTCCTACAAAAAAAATTGATCTTGACTGGGTGCGGTGGCTCACGCCTGTAGTCCCAGCACTTTGGGAGGCCGAGGCGGCCGGATCACCTGAGGTCAGGAGCTCGAGACCAGCCTGGCCAACATGGTGAAACCCCGTCTCTAGTAAAAATACAAAAATTAGCCGGGCATGGTAGTGGGCACCTGTAATCCCAGCTACTCCTCAGGCACGAAAATTGCTTGATCTTAGGAGGCTGAGGTTGCAGGGAGCCGAGATCACACCACTGGTCACTGCACTACAGTCCTCCTCAGGCACGAAAATTGCTTGATCTTAGGAGGCTGAGGTTGCAGGGAGCCGAGATCACACCACTGGTCACTGCACTACAGCCTGGGAGACAGCGAGACTGTCTCTCAAAAAAAAAAACCCAAAATCGATCTCGACATATCCTCAGTTAACCCTTGTTACAGCTGTTTTTGCCACATGACATTAGAATGTGCCTTGATTGGTTTGAACATTTGTGATATCGGTTAATTTGTATGAGATTGTATAGAATAATATATAAAATTTCAAGGATACATATAAGCTACAGAACTGCATATTTACTTATAGATTCTTAAATCACTTTTAATGCTTATTTATCATAAATATTATACTTTTAGCTGAGAAAAAGCACTGAAATATCAAATAATTTGTCCTTGTGCATATAGAGAACTTTTTTTTTTTTTTTTTTTTTTTTGAGACTGAGTTTCGCTCTATCACCCAGGCTGGAGAGCAGAGGTGCCATCTCAGCTCACTGCAACCTCTACCTCCCGGATTCAAGCAATTCTCCTGCCTCAGCCTGCCAAGTAGCTGGGACTACAGGTGCCTGCCACCAAGCCTGGCTAATTTTTGTATTTTTAGTAGAGACAGGGTTTCACCATGTTGCCCAGGCTGGTCTCGAATTCCTGACCTCAGGTAATCTGGCCGTCTCGCCTCCCAAAGTGCTGGAATTACAGACATGAGCCACCACACCCGGCCTATAGAGAACTACTAAAATAAACTAAAAGAGGGCCGGGCGCGGTGGCTCATGCCTGTAATCCCAGCACTTTGGGAGGCCGAGGCAGGCGGATCACGAGGTCAGGAGATTGAGAGCATCCTGGCTAACATGGTGAAACTGCATCTCTACTAAAAATACAAAAAATTAGCCAGGTGTGGTGGCAGGCGCCTGTAGTCCCAGCTCCTCAGGAGGCTGAGGCAGGAGAATGGCATGAACCCGGGAGGCGGAGTTTGCAGTGAGCCGAGATCATGCCACTACACTCCAGCCTGGGCAACAGAGCGAGATTCCATCTCAAAAATAAATAAATAAATAAAAAAGAAACTAAAAGAGAAACTAATTCTTAGAAGTGTAAAGTCCACTCAGCTTATCTGGCTAGTCATAATTGAATTAATGTATACTTTATTATAAATATACACAATTTATGCATAGTTCCATATTGGTAATTATTTTAAAAATGAGTTATGAAAAGTCCAAATGCTAAGGAAGTTAAAACCATCGTAAGATTGCATCATTCATTTCTCATAATTCATAATTATGATCTGTAACTCTACAGAGGCAGGGGAAATGCGGAGGTAAACAGGGCAGCTAGAAATCTGGTGGAAAGTGCGTGCTGGTTCCAGGGGGACTGTCCTCCAACATTTTATTTAGAATAGCTAATCACTAATTTTCTAATATCGCTAAGGTTTTGCGGTAGAACCAAGCAAGCCTTCTTTGTATGTGACTCAGCACAAGTAGAAGAGTGATATTACCATTAGCTTAGAATGTATTGTGCAACCATAACTATGCATGCCCTTCCCTGGATGGAAATGAAACTCATTCTGGTGAAAACCAGTTTGGCAGAGTATCCTCCTTGCCAGGCAGTAACTGGTGGAGACAGACTAAGCTTTTGCTTTTTTTTTTTTTTTTTTTTTTTTAGTAACAGTGCTGCTTGCCCCATTCATACTTTTTCTGTTCACTTTGTTAAGATTCACTTGGTATCCTAAGCCCTTTAATTCTTAGTGCCAAACTTAAATTAAAATGGATTTGTTCATTACTCCTGATGACTCTTAACATTGTAGGCTATTTAACAATTCAGGTCTTCACAAGCCTTGCACTAGCACTGACCTTTGCCTCAACTACAGCTCTCCCCCAAAATGTAGGACCCTTTCCATTCACAAGTGCATCCACAACCACTATACAACTTTACAGATTTTGGAATACAAAGGCAGCATTGCTTTTTTGTCCCTGGGTTTAAAAATAACATGTACTTCAGCTAAAATAACTACATGAATGGCCAAGAGCCAATATAGGAATGGGTTTTCCACTGTTAAAAAGACCAAAATTGGCCAGGCGCGGTGGCTCACGCCCGTAATCCCAGCACTTTGGGAGGCCAAGGTGGGTGGATCACGAGGTCAGGAGATCGAGACCATCCCAGCCAACATGGTGAAATACCGTCTGTACTAAAAATACAAAAAATTAGCCGGGCATGGTGGTGGGCACCTGTAGTCCCAGCTACTCGGGAGGCTGAGGCAGGAGAATGGCATGAACCTGGGAGGCAGAGCTTGCAGTGAGCCGAGATGGTGCCACTGCACTCCCTGGGCGACAGTGCGAGACTTCGTCTCAAAAAAAAGGGCCAAAATTTCTGGGAGAAAACATTTCTGTAGCTGAACCTAAGTACAGTAATAAAGAAGTATATATGTTGAAACTTTTCAACCTTAAAAACTCAGTGTTGGCTACAAGCTGATTGTAGTCTCAAATCTTTTTTTTTTTTTTTTTTTTTTTAAGATGGGGCCTTACTCTGTTGCCAGGCTGGAGTGCAGCGGCGCCATCTCAGCTCCCTGCAACCTCTGCCTCCCAGGTTCAAGAGATTCTCCTGTCTCAGCCTCCTGAATAGCTGGGACTACAAGCACCCGCCACCACGCCTGGCTAATTTTTGTGTTTTTAGTAGAGATGGGGTTTCGCCATGTTGGCCAGGATAGTCTCGATCTCTTGACCTCATGATCCACCCACCTTGGCCTCCCAAAGTGCTGGGATTACAGGCGTGAGCCACCGCGCCCAGCCTAGTCTCAAGTCTTAGTTGAACTTTTTTTTTTTTTTTTTTAACCCCTCTCTGGTAGAATCATTTGGATAGGGATTTGTGTATGGTGTTAACTGTGGAAGTTCTCATTAATTTGTTGTTCTTGGTATTTTAAGATGTTAGGGTTATATGTGAACATTTTAAGAATTATATCAGGAAATTGGCTGGGTGTGATGGCTCATGCCGGTAATCCCAGCATTTTGGGAGGCCCAGGCGGGTGAATCACCCGTGGTCCAGAGTTCAAAACCAGCCTGGGCAGCATGGTGAGACACCATCTCTACTGAAAAAATAAAAATTAGCCGGATGTGGTTGCAGGCACCTGTAATCCCAGTGACTGGGGAGGCCGAGGCATGACAGTCGCATGAACCCGGGAG
Organism: Macaca nemestrina; assembly: GCF_043159975.1. Taxonomy (NCBI): domain Eukaryota; kingdom Metazoa; phylum Chordata; class Mammalia; order Primates; family Cercopithecidae; genus Macaca; species Macaca nemestrina. Next base: position 148,684,949 of record NC_092128.1, read on the forward strand.
GTGGAGGTTGCAGTGAGCCGAGATGGCTCCATTGCACTCCAGCCTGGGCGACAGAGCAAAACTCTGTCTCAAAAAAAAAGAAAAGAAATATATCAGGAAATCAAATGAGACCTTCCTCGTATCGTATTTGGAGAAGGAATATCCGCAGGAAAGAACAGATCTGGGCTGCGTTCTGTGGTGCTCGTACATTATTGAGCAGGGTCAGCTCTCTGTCAGTTTTCTTATGTTTTTACCTACATCCAGCCTCGTTAGAATATCATACTAATTTTATTTTATTTTTCGAGACAGGGTCTCGCTTTATCGCCCAGGCTGGAGTGCAGTGGCACGATCTCACTGCTACCTCCGTCTCTTGGATTCAAGCAATTCTCCTACCTCAACCTCCTGAGTAGCTGGGACTACAGGCACCCACCACCATGCCCAGCAAATTTTTGTGTTTTTGGTAGAGATGGGGTTTCACCATGTTGCCCATGCTGGTCTCGAACTCCTGGGCTCAAACACCCCACCTCCCTTGGCCTCCCAGAGTGCTTGGGATTACAGGCATGAGTCACCACGCGTGGCCTGTAAGAATTTTCAATATCTTTAAACTAAATTAAAATACCTTTTAATTAGAAAGTAGCCATGTGCTAATGAAATTAACAGATTTTGAAAATGAGTGAAATCTCAGAGTGCTAATGGGGATGTAAAATGGTGCAGCCATTCTGGGAGAAAAAAAAAAAGTCTGGCAGTTTCTTATAAAGTTAAACATGTGCCTACCATGTGATGCAGCCATTGAACCCCCAGGTTATCCTAGAGATATGAAAGCGTAAGCTCACGTAAAAACCTGTACGTGATCGCTCATCGCAGCTTTGCTTAGAATTGTAAAAACCTGGAAACAAGCCGGGTCTTCTTCAACAAGTATGTGGATAAACAAACTAATATATCCATATCATGGAATACTAATCGCAAAAAAAAAAAACAAAAAACAAAAAGTGGCAAACTACATCCAACAACTTGGATACATCTTAAGGCATTGTGCTGGGTGAAAAGGGCAATCTTAAAATGCCACGTACTATACGATTCCTTTTCTGTGCGTTTTTTTGTTTTGTTTTTGTTTTGTTTTGTTTTGTTTGAGATGGAGTCTCGCTCTGTCACCAGGCTGGAGTGCAGTGGTGCAATCTCAGCTCATTGCAACCTCCGCCTCCTAGGTTCAAACAATTCTCCTGCCTCAGCCTCCCAAGTAGCTGGGATTACAAGCAGGCACCACCACGCCCAGCTAATTCGTGTATTTTTAGTAGAGGCAGGGTTTCACTATCTTGGCCAGGATGGTGTCGATCTTCTGACCTTGTGATTCACCCTCTTCGGCTTCCCATGATTCCTTTTTTTGTTTTGTTTTGTTTTTGAGATGGCGTCTCACTCTGTTGCCTAGGCTGGAGGCATAGTCTCAGCTCACTGCAACCTCTGCCTCCCAGATTTAAGCAATTCCGGCCTCATCTTCCTGAGTAGCTGGGATTACAGGCACATGCCACCACGCCTGCTAATTTTTGTATTTTTTAGTAGAGATGAGGTTTTGCCATGTTGGCCAGGCTGGTCTTGAACTCCTGACTTAAGGTGATCTACCCAACTTGGCCTCCCAAAGTGCTGGGATTACAGGCATGAGCCACTGCGCCCGGCCATGATTCCTTTTATATAGCATTCTCACAATGACAGAATCATAGACTGAGCTCAGGAGTTGCCAGAGGTGAGGACTGGTGAGGAGGGCGTGATTATGAAGTAGTGGCACAAAAGAGGCATGTGTGTTAGTGGAACAGTTCCGTATTTTACTTGCGGTGATGGTCGTAGCAATCTACATGTATGATAAAATTTCATAGAAATGATGAAACCTGGCCAGGCACAGTTTCACCAACATGGCGAAACCCCATCTCTATTAAGAATACAAAAATTAGCCAGGTGTGGTGGTGTGTGCCTGTAATCCTAGCTACTCAGGAGGCTGAGGCAGGAGAATTGCTTGAACCCGGGAGGTGGAGGTTGCAGTGAGCTGAGATCGTACCACTGCACTCCAACCTGGGCAACAGAGCAAGACTCCATCTCAAAAAAAGAAAAAGGAAATGATGAAACCCTCCCCCAAAAATGAGTGACACAAAAAGAGGGAAAATCCAAATAAGACCTGTAGTTTAGTTAATAGTACTGTAGCAGTGACAGTTTCCTGGGTTTGATAATATACTATGGTTATAGAAGATACCATTGCAGGAAGCATACCTGAGAACTCTGTGCATTATTTTTACAACTCTTATGAGTCTTAAACCATTTCAAAACAAAAAGCCCCAAAACAAAAGAATTGAAAAGAGATGACAGAAATAACAGCTGTGGACATACCAGCCTGGACAACATAGCAAGACCTTGTCTCTAAAATAAAATAAAATAAAATAAAATAAAATTTTTAAATTACCTGGGCATGGTGGCACATACCTCCCAGCTACTCGGGAAACTGAGGCAGGAGGATCACTTGAGCCCAAGAGTTTGAGGCTACAGTGAGAGGTGTTCATGCTGCTGTATTCCAGCCTGGGTGACAGATCAAAACCCTATCTTAAAAAGAGAGAGAAGAAGGAAGAAAGGAGAGAAGAGGGGAGGGAGAGAAGGAATGAAAAAAGAAAAGCAAGGAAAATAAAAAGAGCAGCTGTGGCTACGTACTGAGGCTTCGCCAGCTTGTAGAGAGGATCATGGGGGAGTTCGCTGGCTCTAGGGCTTCCTGGCCACTGGTTGTGCGTAGGTGCCAAGCATCTGACTGCCTCTAGTGACACCAGGTGAGTGGGCTTCCAGGCAGGCATGGGAGAGACACCTTGTGTATTTTATTTTCTTCCTTTTGAGAACCCATTAAAATGATGGCAAAGGAGTTAAAAACAAAACCCAATAAATCCACAGTGCAAAAAGACCTGGGAAACATCCACTGACAAGAGACCCAAAGGAATCTGGGGTGATAGAAAATGGACAGAGTGTGCTCACTGACCTCAGAGGGCCTGAAGAACCTGGGGAAAGGAGTCTGATGGGAACTGAGCCGTTCACCCTAGGGGCTACAGAGGCTGAGGACTGGGCCGCAGAAGGTGGGGGTGGGTATCGGAGTGTGGTGCACAGGGTGGCGGAGCTCCTGGCTTCCCTCCCATACCCCAGCCACCACCAGCAGCTCCCTCTGCTTGGCAGAGCAGAGATTGAACCTCAGGATAATCTGAGGTGCTCTAGACTTGGAAACAGCAGCCAAGGGTGGAGGAGGCAGAACTCTGAGCTGAAACCAGAGGAATTCCCTGAAAATCAGCTGCGCACTGTCCAGTCCCGGCCCCCTTCCTGACTGAGAAAGCTGACCATCCGATGATTGTCCCCCACCCAATGACAGGAAATTAGAAAGTTCTCAGCAGAAGCCCAGTGGCCCCTGATGACTGCAGAGTGGCCATTCGCTCGGAATGAAGCCAGCAAGTCAGCCACTACCCTGGGCACACACCCACGGCTTCCAGCCGGCAATGACGGGCTGCACTCCTAAATACGAACTGACCATCAGGGATCACCACACGTTTGAAGAGAGTTTCTAACATGAAAGACAGGGATATCAAACAGTAAAAGGTAATCGGGGGATGATATGGGAACTGGAATAAAACACACCAAAAAATTACAGTTCAGACAGAAGAAGATACTGCGTCTATAAAACAAGAACAGGAGGGTACTTTTAAAAAGAAGCAATCAAAAGGCTGGGCACAGTGGCTCACACCTGTAATCCCAGCACTCTGGGAGGCCAAGGGGGCCAGATTGCTAGGGCTCAGGAGTTCTAGACCAGCCTGGGCAACATGGCGAAACCCTGTCTCTACCAAAAATACGAAAAATTAGCCAGGCATGGTGGCGCATGCCTGTGATCCCAGCTACTTGGGAGGTTGGGGCAGGAGGATCACTTGAGCCTGGGTGGCAGAGGTTGTAGTGAGCCAGGATCACACCACTGCACTCCAGCCTGGGCAGCAGAGTGAAACTCCATCTCAAAAACCAAAACAAAACAAAACAATCAAGAAACATGACCATGCTCTGAGAAATTAAGGTATATCAAATTAAAAAAATAGAATTGGAACATAAAGTTGAGGATATCTGTTTGAATTGTAGAACAAAAATACAGAAAGCAGAAAATCAAAAAAGGGTAGAAAATAAATCCAGGATATATAAAATCTTCATCAGAGTTCCAGAAAGAATGAAGAGACAAGAAATAAAACAGGAACGATATTTGGACCTGAAGGACATAATTCTCCACATGGCTAGGGGTCCCACTGAGTATCCAGTAAAATAAATAATTTTTTTTAAAAAACACACACTGGGACAGACCATGGTGCAATTTCAGAACACAGAAATCAAGAGAAGGCTTCCAGAAATAAGCTTTAAAAAAAAAAAGTCGCATCGGAAGAACTGGCAGCTGACTTCAGCAGACCCAGATGCTAAAGACAGTGGAGTAATATCTCGCTGTCTCTCTCTCTTTTTTTTTTTTTTTTTTTTTTTTTAAAGACATTGCCTCACTCTGTCACCCAAATTGGAGTGAAGTGGTGCAATCACAACTAACTGCAGCCTCAAACTCCTGGGCTCAAGTGATCCTCCCACCTCAGCCTCCCAAGTAGCTGGGACCACAGGCACAAGCCACCACACCTGGCTCATTGTTTTTATTTTTTGTAGTGATGGGGATCTCGATATGTTGTCCAGGTGGGTCTGGAACTCCTGGGCTCACGCGGTGATCCTCCCACTTCAGCCTCCCAAAGTTCTAGGATTACAAGCATGAGCCACCACACCTGACCAAGTGATGTCTTAAAAATTCTAAGGAAACTAGTTTCAATCTACTCGGCTCTACTCAGCAAAACAGCAAACAAATGTCAAGGTAAAGGTAATTTCAGACACATGGGGACTCAGATTTACCTCTCACGTGTCAGTTCTTAGATCATTTTTGGAGCGTGATCTCCATTTTGGAGAAAGAGGAAGATGTGGACCTGGCTGACAAGAGTCCTGCCACAGGCCACCAGGAGGGCCATGCTAGGGCGACTGTGACAGTCAAGCCACACTGAGCAAGGTGGTGGAGAGTCCTCAGAGGAAGTCGAGGGAAAAACGGAATGGGCGATTAGCTGAGAGTTTTATACACTGGAAAAATAACACCGATAGGCCTCAGCCAAGTCTAATACGGCATGAGGACAAGTTTAAGGTAGATAAACAGAAAACTAAGCAAAAGTAGTGGGGTGGAAAGAAACAATTATCCATCCTAGGAAAAATAGGCTTTACCGAGAAAAGGAACCGTCAGCCTTAGTACAAAGTCATAATGAACACTGACTCTAGATTCATCAGGAAATTGCCATCTAATTGCACAGAAAGTCCCCTGGAAAGGAAGACCGAGAGGTATAGAGACCCAAGACCTCATCTGCTGTCGTAGGAAGCTGCAGTTACTCTCCAAAATCAAAAAATCAAGAATATTAAATATATATATATATATATATATATATATATTCAAAACTGTAGTAATAAATACAAAAATAGGAGCGTAGTTGAAAGTGCTCTTGGGTGTTAAGACCAGGGCTGTGGAAAGGTCAAGGCATGGGTTGTTTTTTGTCGTTATCACTGTTTGATTAAAAACAAGAGTCATCCTATTCCCTGTCTCCTCCTGATTCATTTATTCTGAAGGGTATGTGTGTAAAGCACCTGCCTCTTTGAATGTTGCCTAGTAGTTCATTCTTTTTTGTATCGGTCATCTATATAAATGGAGTATGCTTTTGGGGAAGGAGTCGATGAGACTTGAATGATCTCTTTGGGGTGATTAATATCGTGAAGCTTATTGTTCCTGGACGGAACAAACACAATCGCCACATGTTGTGAGTCGTGAAGTCTGAGTACCATAGGAATGACTTATTGTCTGTACTTCAAAGTTAGGGTATTTTAAAATTTAGACCCACATCTCAAATAGTTGTTTGTCTTATACTTATTCTAGCATTTGTCTTTATGACTTTCTAGTGAGACAGGAATAACACGTGTTAAAATGAAACCTGGCCATGGCCTGCACCATGAAATCTGTGAGAGGGAAACTGTGCCGTCTCATCCTTAGCTGTATGTGCAGGGCCTGGCCCATGGTAGTTACTCCACATTCCCTCAGTGAATAAACTAATCACTGGAAAAATGCCAGGGAGGCGGGTGTGGTGGCTCATGCCTGTAATCCCCGCACTTTGGGAGGCCAAGGTGGGCAGATAACCTGAGGTCAGGAGTTCAAGACCAGCCTAGCCAACATGGCAAAACCCTGTCTCTACTAAAAATATAAAAATTAGCCAGGTGTCAGCCGGGCACGGTGGCTCATGCCTGTAATCCCCGCACTTTGGGAGGCCAAGATGGGCAGATAACCTGAGGTCAGGAGTTCAAGACCAGCCTGGCCAACATGGCAAAACCCTGTCTCTACTAAAAATATAAAAATTAGCCAGGTGTCAGCTGGGCACGGTGGCTCACGCCTGTAATCCCAGCACTGTGGGAGGCCAAGGCAGGCAGATCATGAGGTCAGGAGATGGAGACCATCCTGGCTAACACGGTGAAACCCCGTCTCTACTAAAAATACAAAAAATTAGCCAGGTGTGGTGGCGGGCGCCTGTAGTCCCAGCTACTTGGGAGGCTGAGGCAGGAGAATGGCATGAACCTGGGAGGCAGAGCTTGCAGTGAGCGGAGATGGCGCCACTGCACTCCAGCCTGGGCAAGGGTGTGAGACTCCATCTCAAAAAAAAAAAAAAAAAATTAGCTGGGTGTGGTGGTGGGCTCCTGTAATCCCAGCTACTCAGGAGGCTGGGGCAGGAGAATTGCTTGAACCCGGGAGACGGAGGTTGCACTGAGCCGAGATTGCGCCACTGTACTCCAGCCTGGGTGACAGAGTGAGACTTCATCTCAAAAAAAAAAAAGAAAGAAAAATGCCGGGGACACCCAGAAAGAAGTTTCCAGGCAGGCCTGTGTCCTGGGGCCATCAGCAACATGCCACCAACGCCCCCTTCCATGTCCCTCCCCGCCCACACCCCTATAATTAGGCAAAGTAAAAACAAAAATTCCTGGAAATTTCTATTCAATGGATAGAAATTTATTGAAATCTATTCAAAACATTGCCTTTGTAATTAAATACAGATAGCTGATCCTGCACTGGCGTTCCTTAACGTTGGAATGAGAACCATTAGCAATCCACTCAAACCCAAGAGGATGCCAGGCCCACAGTCCCTGCAGGGTATGGTAGAGACATGAATGCCTGCTGCCTACTCCGATTATAGCAGATTCCAGGCAGCTCCTTGGGAAACTGAGAACTGCCAGGGTTATGGGCACCTTGCCTCCTGCGAGCCCTGTTCCACTGGGTAAGGGAATAGGTGTTCTTCATGGTTTTTGCATCAGCATTCATCACTTCGTAGACTGTGCTGTTAGGCGTCCATAGCTATCCTGGGCCGCACAGCAACAAAATCTGAAGATGATTCGGTTTATCATTTGTTTATTTTATTTGTGTGTTTTGTTTGGCAGAATGTTATGGAACAGTTCAATCCTGGGCTGCGAAATTTAATAAACCTGGGGAAAAATTATGAGAAAGCTGTAAATGGTAAGTCTTTTTCTGAATTGGTTATATATAAAGCCACTCAGTAAATATTTAATTAGTTTCAAATGCTTAGTATTGAATTTTTAAATACTTTTAAGTGGCAAAAATTGTTTACAACGAATGCAATCTACACAACTTTGCAATGACCGTACACAATGATGTTAGCGTATTTGAAACAGGTTGATTGAATGAAAGCGAGGCTACTCTAAGTGATGTCTTTTAACTATAAAACCGTGCTTTCTGCTTTTTAAACCAAATTTTTAGTAAACGAACAAATATAAAATGTGTACATAAGACATTTATAAGTTAGTGTCCTACAGCACAGAAATTACTCCCCTTTTATGTATATAAAAGAATTTCTTGTCTTTAGATGTATCACGTTTTTCATCTTTTTTTCCCCCAATGTGTCACTTTTGATAGTAACATGAGAAACATTACTTTTAGCCTGAATGAAATTAGCTGAACGTGGTGGCGCGCGCCTGTAGTCCCAGCTACTCAGGAGTGTGTGGCGGAGTGATCACTTAGGTTGAGGCTGCAGTGAACTGTGATCATGCCACTGCACCCCAGCCTGAGCAACAGAGTAAGGGCCTGTCTCAAAAAAGAAAAAAAAACAACTTTTTTTTTTAGCCTGAATGGAAAAACATCTAAATTAAACGGTTGGACTTAGATTCTCATGTCAAAATCTATGCTTCATTTAAAATGAACTTGAGTATTGGTGTTGGCCTGTCTTTGTGAACCAGAGTTGTTAGTTTAAGAGATTTGCGTGTAGGAAGCTGATACGCATTTTCCTCCTGAGAGGCGAATGTTATTAAAACGCATCAGTGATCACCTTAAAAACTTAAAATGCTGGCAATCACCAAATTCTAACATGGTCAAGACAGTTCTCCCCCAAAATGTAGCAAGTGTCACCCCAAAACATTCAGACCCCAGTTTCATCCTCTCTGACGGTTCTACTTACGTCACCAAGTAACATAAGTAGAAATGTAGTTTCTGACAGTTAGATTTGAAGGCAGCGTCAGATCAAGTTTTACATCTTTTTCTTATCTCTTCTTTCTTTCTTTTTTCAGAGTCTTGCTCTGTCACCCAGGCTGGAGTGCAGTGGAGCAATCTCGGCTCACTGCAACCTCTGCCTCCTGGGCTCGAGCAGTTCTTCTGCCTCAGCCTCCCAAGTAGCTGAGATTACGGGTGTGCACCACCATGCCCAGCTAATTTCTGTTTTTTTAGTAGAGACGGAGTTTCACCATGTTTGCCAGGCTGGTCTCGAACTCCTGACGTCAGGTAATCCACCCTCCTCAACCTCCCAAAGTGCTAGAATTACAGACGTGAGCCACCACGCCCGGCCTCTTAGGTATATTTTTTGCCATACCACACCTTTGGTTGCTCCCTGTTGATATTTTGAAAATAAACCTGTGGCATCACACACGCTTAGCATGAACCTGCCCCAGGAAGGGGCATGAGCTGGCTAGACTGTGAACTCTGGGTGAGGAGGAACATCGTTGTGTGTAGTCACTGGAAAAGTAAACTGCTCATTCACTCTCTTCTGCCTCGCTGTGCTTTCGGGGATTTCAGCGACAGGAAGTGCAGCAGGTCTGGGATTTTGCTCCCTTGCCCTCCAGCAGTCCCTGTGACTTCTGCAGGTGCCCCCGTCCTCCAGAGAGCCAGAGCCATGCACTTCTGACTCTCTCTCGAAGATTGCTTAGTCACAAGGCCACAAAGTCATTGCTTTAGATGTCCTTGTGAAGGAAATCACTGTGACCTGCAGTTTTTTTTTGTTTGTTTTTGTTTTTTTCTTTCTAGCATGAGCTGCCTCTTTTTTTTTTCTTTCTTTCTAGCATGAGCTGCAGAGTTTTACAAGGTGAGCCAGTGAGCTGCCTACAGCTTAGCTTCCTGCTAACAAGGCTTCTCCCCAAAGGGGTCTCGCCACTTTAGCACCTCCTGGGGAGGGAGTATTCTGTGCTTCAGAAAGTATTTCCAGAATTTCTGCAGGCCATCTGGTCGTGCCTCTGCTGAAGCCATTGAGAAATGTAGGTAAATGTGTAAAGACCTTGGTGAGAATTTGGAAATAGTTGAGGCTGCTAGGTGTGCAGTCTACAGTTATGTTAGAACACAAGGCAGGCTGGGCGTGGTGGCTCATGCCTGTAATTCCAGCACTTTGGGAGTCTGAGGCAGGAGGACAGCTTCAGCCCAGGAATTCGAGACCCCATCACTACAAAAAAAATTAAAAATTAGCTGGAGCTGGACACAGTGACTCACGCCTGTAATCTCAGCAATTTGGGAGGCTGAGGTGGGCAGATCACCTGAGGTCAGAAGTTGGAAACCAGCCTGTCCAACATGGTAAATCCCTGTCTCTACTAAAAATACAAAATTTAGCCAGTCGTGGTGGCATGCGCTTGTGGTCCCAACTACTTGGGAGGCTGAGGCAGGAGAATCACTTGAACCTGGGAGGCAGAGGTTGCAATGAGCCAAGATTGTGCCAGTGCACTCCAGCCTGGGCAACAGAGTGAGACTCGACTTCAAAAAAGAAAGAAAACCTATCTCAAAAAAAAAGTTGGGCATGGTGGCATGCGCCTGTGGTCCTACCTATCAGGAGGCTGGGGTGGGAGGATTGTTTGAGTCCAGAAGTTTGAGGCTACAGTGAGCTGTGATTGTACCTCTGCACTCCAGCCCAGGAGACAGAGCAAGACCCTGTCTCAAAAAATAAAAATAAAAATAAAGAATCCAGGTCTATAGGTGAATGGCTAGTAGCATTGTACAGACCAGTGTCACAAGAATTTGAGTGGTGTGGGTTGGTGTGGACTGGAACAGGGCGGAGGCCCTGCAGGAGCTGAGCTGGCTGCCAGATGTTAGGTTTCAGCAGGGAGACACTGCCACACGCATAAAAGACAGCAAGTCAGCCGGGCTCGATGGCTCTCACCTGTAATCCCAGCACATTGGGAGACTGAAGCAGGCGGATCTCAAGGTCAAGAGATCAAGACCAGCCTGGCCAACGTGGTGAAGCCCCATCTCTGCTAAAGATACAAAAATTAGCCATGTGTGGTGGCAGGCACCTGTAATCCCAGCTACTTGGGAGGCTGAGGCAGGAGAATCGCTTGAACCCAGGAGGTGGAGGTTGCAGTGAGTAGTTGCACTACTGCACTCCAGCCTGGCAACAGAGCAAGACTCTGTCTCAAAAAAAAAAAAAAAAAAGTAAGCCAGGACCTGGGGTCCACACTGGCATGGGTGGCACACTGTTGGGGAGTGGGCGGGATAGGGTCAGATCACTGTGCACTTGAATGCACACGTCAGAGCTTGTTATGCTGTGTCATGCTGCGTACCTCACTGCCCCCAAACATAGTGGCTTCAGACAGCAACAGCTGCTTATTTCTCCTGTAAAGGCAGGGCAGTTCTCCAGACCCTCGGGACTCACTCCTGCACCTGCAGTCTTCTGTGGCCTGTGCAGGGCTGTGGGCTGGATGCACCCCCAACAATGGGGTCTTTCCTCTTCAAGGAGGCCAGATGCGGTCTTCACTCCATAGCAGTGGTGTCCTAAGCGTATAAATCCCAGTGCCAGCACCTCTCAAGCCCCTGTGGGAGTCATGCTTGCTGATAACCTGTGGGTCAAAGTGGGTACCATGGCCACACCACTTGGGTAGGGGACCACATACGCTGGGAATTCTGGGAGGTGTGATTCCTGGAAGGCCATTACTATAAAAATCTACCATGGGCTCTGAGGTGTGTGACCTTACCTCACGGGCAGTGGGAGGCCACCAAAGGCTTTAAGCAGAATGTTCACCCAATGAAACCATATTTTAAAGAAAAATTATCAGGTAGATGTGCATAGATTAGTCTAGACTGAGGAAGTAGTTGGCCAACCACTAAAATAGAACTACACTAGGTATTGTGGCTCATGCCTGTCATGCCAGCACTTTGGGAGGCTGAGGTGGGAGGATCGCTTGAGCCCAGGAGATCAAGACATCCTGGGCAACATAGTGAGACCCTGTTTCTAGAAAATAAAAAATTAGCTAGGTGTGGTGGCATGCACCTGTAGTCCCAGCTACTCAGGAGGCTGAGGTGGGAGGGCCGCTTGAGTCCAGGAGGTTAAGGCTGCAGTGAGCTATGATCACACCACTGCACTCCAGTGTGGGCAACAGAGTGAGACCCTGACTCTTAAAAAAAAAAAAAAAAAAAAAAAAAAAAAAAGAACTAATATGCCTCTTTCCTTAAAACAATAAGTAGTAGAGAATATCTTAATGTGCTCACAAAAGGGAGGCAAAAAGTATTAGTTATCTCTTCTGGCTGAATTTGTAATTTTCAAGTTGCCTTATCATAGCAAAGATATTTTACAAGACCGAGAAGGTTACATGGTTTTCAATGTAAGTCAACAGTTAATGAAAAACTGTGATTTCATGTGTGGATGCAAACCAAACATTTTGTTTAAATACTGTGTAATCCTGCATACCATTCCACCACTAATTTGCTTTTCAGATTATCAGTACTTTACATCTTAAAATCTTCATATTAAGATGTTACGTCTTACAACTTGACAGTTTCCTGGCTACACACCTTGTTTTTAGGTGGAGTCACTTCTTTCTTAGTTCGAGCCGAGACCAAAGAGTCAGAAAGCACCATCATTTAGAGCTGAGGAAGTGAAGTGCCCAGCCAGAGCTGTGTGCCTTCCCGCTGACTCAACATTGACCTTGGGTATGTCCCAGAATATCTCCACTCCACTGCCCTTAGTGCAGCGGGCTGATGACGTTACGAACCATGTCTCAACATCATTGGCTGGATTCACTAAGTATATATATAAATGCTAATTGCTATTGTTCTTTTTACATTTACACTTTAAGGTTATTCTGAGTCTTACAGTAGTACAGTAGCTAGAGTTTGCATTTCCTAAAGTTGGATACATATATAGTAAAAACCATAACTTTTATATATATATGTAAATATGTATATAAGTTATATTTTATATATAATATATATGTATTCATATAAAATACATATTTATATATTTTTTTGAGACTGAGTCTCACTCTGTCACCAGGCTGGAGTGCAGTGGTGCCATCTCAGCTCACTGTAACCTCTGCCTCCTGAGTTCAAGCGATTCTCCTGCCTCACCCTCCCGAGCTGGGGCTACAGGCATGCACCACCATGCCCAGCTAATTTTTGTATTTTTAGTGGAGACAGGGTTTCACCATGTTGGCTAGGATGGTCTCAATCTCTTGACCTCGTGATCCTCCCGCCTCAGCCTCCCAAAGTACTGGGATCACAGGTGTGAGCCACAGCACCCAGCCATAAATTTTTAACTCTACAATAAATCCTCAAGTAGATTAATTTGCCAGAAAAAAAAAAATACTACTGTCTTGGCTTTTCATACCTTCAGCTGGACCTGCATATGAATTAATTCTGTGGCTCACAACTATAATCCAAGCACGTTGGGAGGCTCAGGCGAGAGGATGGTTTGAGCCCAGGAGTTCACGACCAGCCTGGGCAACAGGCTGGAATACAGTGGTACAGTTGTGGTTCACTGCAATCTTGACCTTCTGGGCTCAAGCGATTCTCCTACCTCAGCCTCCTGAGTAGCTGGGACTATAGGCATGTGCCACCACCACCGTGCCTGGCTAGTTTTTTTGTTTGTTTTTAATAGAGATGGGGGTCTCCTTATGTTGCCCAGGCTGGTCTTGAACTCTTGGGCTCAAGTGATCCTCCTACCTCAACCTCTCAAAATGCTAGGAGTACAGGTATAAGCCATTGCACCCAGCCCCTTCATTTTTTTTTTTTTTTTTTTTTGTAATTAGCCAGGAATGGTGGCACGTCCCTGTAGTCCCAGCTACTCAGGAGGCTGAGGCAGAAGGATCCTTTGAGCCCAGGAGGTCAAGGCTGCAGTAAGCCATGATTGTGCCACCGCACTCCAGCCTGGGTGAAAGAACAAGACTCTGCCTCTAAAAAAAATAACTAAAATAAAATCCACCTTGTTAAAACAATTGCCTGTTATACATTGGGGCATTGCAGCTGGTGTAGCCTCTAGGATTCCCAAGGGCTCCTTTAGCTCCAAAACCATGTGGTCTCCAAAGCTCCAGGAGAAACTGATTTCTGTGTGAAACCAATCTTAGAGTAAAATTCCAAATAAATGCTTTTCTCCAAAATTACAGTAACCAATCTGGGTCTGTATCATACACCTTCAGTACCTTCAAACCTAGATTGTAAAGTGAAAAAAGTGTATTAGCAGCTTCCATTTGTTTGTCCGTCGCTCACATTCTTAGGGCATTTTAAGGACGAGCAACCTTTGTTTCAGAAAGGGTAAGTAATTTGCCCCAGGAGGTCACGTAGTTATAATTTAGTCTTCAGAATGAGTTTGAAGGGGGCAGTATTATTTTTAAGATAATTAGAACCCACCTTGTAGCAATAAAAGTTTTCCTGTCTTTGCCAAAAAATAAAAAAATGTAGAGGATTCAGTTGTTTTTTCAGACAATTGTATTGCTTTTTGGAAAGATAATATATTTCAAATTTCATATATTCTCTCCTGGCAACAAATAGGTTGATTGGTTGTGGCTCAAAATGTCTTTTTCAATAGAAAAATGAAACACTGCCATCAAAGGACCAGACTCCTACACCACCTCACACAACTCCTCCTGACTAAGAATGTTGCAGACCTGGAGTGCTGGAGAAGAACTAGCTCAGAAAACAGAAGGCTGGAGAGGATGTGTTTCTTTTTTTATTTTTATTTTTGAGACAATATCTGGCTCTGTCACCCAGACTAGAATGCAGTGTCACGATCTCAGCTCACTTACAACCTCCACCTCCTGGGCTCAAGCGATCCTCTCACCTCAGCCTCACAAGTAGCTGGGACTGCAGACACACTCCACCATGCCTGGCTAATTTATGTATTTTTTTTTTGTAGAGGTGGGGTTTTACCATGTTGCCCAGGCTGGTCTCAAACTCTTGAGCTCAAGCAATCCTCCCGCCTCAGCCTCCCAAAGTGCTGGGATTACAGGTGTGAGCCACCGTGCCCAGCCAAAGCCCTAGTTCAACGTTAGGAACACATCCACTCTGAAACTGGCATCAGGAGCAAGCAGAGCCTTCTCTGGACCTTCAGCCCCTGCTGCTGAAGGTTCCCCGGGGCTGGGCAGAGACGAGGATCTCATGTGACTGTCCCTTGGCTGGGGGGCCTCCACCCCGGTGCAGCTCTCAACACAGGCCTTACCTCCTGAGAGCCACACCTGCCACGGCCCAAACCTTGTGGCCAGAAGGGACCGAGGGGTGTTTGGAAGAAAACTTGTGTCGCTTCCTCCTTTCCTTGTCTAAGTGACGATTTTGTGTGTCGCCTTTCGTGTCTAGCTATGATCCTGGCAGGAAAAGCCTACTACGATGGAGTGGCCAAGATCGGTGAGATTGCCACCGGGTCCCCCGTGTCGACTGAACTGGGTGAGCCATCTGTCCCTTTACACGTAAACCCCACTTGTCATCCCGTGAACCCCGATAGAAACGCGTGGGACGGCCCAGTCCAGAACAGAGGAGAGATCTGGGCCAGCGTGCTGCGGTTCTGCTTCACCGCGGTCTGTGGAAATTGACGCTTAGTCGGAGGGTGGGCCGGGGCTGGTGCCGGAGGGCGATTGGAGGCCTTGTTTTCTGGCCAGCCTCCCTGCTCTCCTAGGAACTTGAGCTTTTGCCATGGGTGCCTGGGCTCTCACCCTTCCCCCTGGGAGTTTGACCTACATTCCTGATGGGCGAGCAGGGCCTCTGGGGCCTCGGGCTGCGGCCGGAGTGTTTCCTGTGACTCACCTAGTAGAAAATCCAACTCCTTTACGTTGCTCTCTTGGCCCTTGCCTCTTCCCTGGTTGCTTTCAGCTGTGATTTTTCCGGTTCTGCTGGTATGAATCGCTCTCCTGTGCAGGCAGAGAGGGCGGTCACACCCCGGGCAGTGCCTGCTGCCGAGGGGATCTGGGCTTCTGTTTACAGAACACTTCACTGTCAGCAGGGAAAGGTGGGCTTTTAAAACAGCCCCACACAGCACCCTCATTTAACAAACGTGTTGAGTATGTTTTATTGTACAAAAGGTAAAATTTCTGGCTTGACCAGAGGAAAAATCATGGTAAAGTGTGTGTGTGTGTTTAAAGAAAAGTGCATCCATGTCCAGTTAAGAAGTAGGAAGGGGAAGCAGAGGAGTGGGGGGGCATCACCAAGGGAGGGTGCGGGCAAGCCACATGGTTTCTCGATGGAGCTGTCCTGAGGGTTTTTAGGATTGTTTGGGAAGCTCTTAACTGACCCATAAAAGACAGGAACAAATGAGAGGCCTGACAGTGGAGTTGGGGAGCTGGGCTGTTGGGTGCAGAGGTGACCTGGGTCCTCACGGTCTCTGAGGACTTTGCACTTGAGTTTATAAAGCCATAGGCACACGGTAGACCGTATGCTGAAAGTGATGTCCTGTTAGTGAATAAATCAGTACTGCCAGAAAGAGATCTAGATATTTTTTATTTTTATTTTTTTTTATTGAGACAGAGTCTCGCTCGTCGCCCAGGCTAGAGTGCAGTGGCATGAGCTCGGCTCACTGCAACCTCTGCTACCCAAGTTCAAGTGATGCTCCTGCCTCAGCCTCCTGAGTTGCCAGGACTACAGATGCCCACCACTACCCGGCTAATTTTTTTGTATTTTTAGTAGAGACGGGGTTTTGCCATGTTGGCCAGGCTGGTCTTGAACTCCTGACCTCAGGTGATACTCCTGCCTCAGCCTCCCAAAGTACTGAGATGATAGGTGTGAGCCACCGCGCCCAGCCTATATTTATTTATTTATTTATTTATATACACACACTATTTTATATTTATTTATTTATTTATGTTAGAGATGGGGTCTCTCTGTGTTGGCCAGGTTGGTCTTGAACTCTTGGCCTCTAGTAGTCCCCCCGCCTTGGCCTCTCAAAGTGCTAGGATGACCGGCCTCACCCAGCCCAGTACTGCTATATTTAATGGACTCAATTACATGCAGAAGTTTTCCAAAATCCTGCCTGTGCCCTGGTTGGTGCCATAATCCTGCATGTGCCAGCGAGGACTGAACCGTAGTAACTCTGTTCCAAGCACGATGAATGTAATAAAATACGGAGGTTGCTGGATGTAGACAGAAGCAGACAGCAAAATCTAGGATGTTTGGGGGAGTTGTTGAGATGATTATAGGGTTCCAAAAATAGCATAAATAAAAAGTAACATCCTATTGGTATCATGCCTCAGAAAGAAAACATGCGTGACCCTTACATTAAAACATATGGCGCTCCGACTCACCACACCCAGTTTGCCTTTTTAATGTTTTATGGGTCCTGCCACTGTTTAAATAAGACTTCTGCTCCACACCTTACTTGAGTCAGCCGTGAGTTCCTAATGTTGAAACAGCTATTTCCACAGCAACTATGTTGGTATAAACAATACAGGCTTAGAACTTTCATTTCAGTGAGGAAAATATTTTGCGATGGTGAAATTTCTTTCATGTGCATGCATATATATATATGGTGTATTTTTTTGTTTGTTTTTGTTTGTTTTTTGAGATGGAGTCTCACTCTGTCACCCAGGCTGGAGTGCAGTGGCATGATCTTGGCTCCCTGCAGCCTCTGCCTCCAGGGTTCAAGCAATTCTCATGCGTCAGCCTCCTGAGCAGCTGGGATTACAGGTGCCCGCCACCATACCCGGCTAATTTTCCTATTTTTAATAGAGACGTGATTTCACCATCTTGGCCAGGCTGGTCTCAAACTCCTGACCTCAGGTGATCCACCCGCCTCCGCCTCTCAAAATGCTAGGATTACAGGTGAGAGCCACCGTGCCCGGCCACTTGTGCGTGTGTATTTTATTCAGAGGGAACAGAAATAACTTTCTGTTGTATTTCGTTTCAAGCTATCCTTTTGCTTAATACTTGCTATCTCATGTAATTACTGGTTTTTCTTCTCGTTTCTGACAATTCCATGGTACAATGCTAGCTCAGGAGAAGTTACTTCCTTGACTGGCTCCATTTTTATTTTATTGATACAGTTCAGACTGAAAAGGCACCCCGTATCTGTTTACATTCCCTATATGGAAGAGTCGTGGACAATTCGTAGAAAAAAAAATAAAACGATCAAAGATAGATTGTATTTTTCTCATCTTCCAAGAAGGTCTTATTGTCTAGTTACTCCGTGGTGGTACTTGGTATTCACAACTTCATCATGAAACTTAACTCTCCCTACGAGAAAACTTGAAGGGGTGTTATCACATATGTGAAAATCATGAATCATTTCAAAACGCTCGTTCTGTGCGCCTCGAGGGTCGGCCTGTGTGACAGTGGAACCATTTCTGATGTCTAGCTGTGGATACTTAGACTTAGCTCCCTCCTGGATCGGCTCACTCACTGCTGTGTGAACAACGTAGGATGCTTTGGCCCAAAAGTAAAAAAATAAAATGCCCAATGAACAGTGAGTTAAGCAATCAGCATCTTTATTATTCCACATGAGGAGCAGCAGGTTGTCAGTTAATCATCACTAGGGACCCAGGTTCCTTCTCTCTGTCTTCTCATCCTCATACTCATTTCCTCATGGTGCCAGGATGGCTGCCACTGCTTCTCCAACCATCACATCCTCTCTCTCCCCATTGTCTTCAAAAGTAGGAAGGGGAATTTCTTCTCAGGTGTGCTGGCGACCTTTGCCCCAAAGCTCCAGCACACTGCCCCTTATACCCCATGGCCCAATTTAGATCACATGCCCAGGACCCAGCTGCCAGCAAAGCTCCTCAGGCATGGGTCAAGGAACACCAGGGCAGAGAGAGTGTGGCTGTTAGGAGATGGCCTGGTGACAGCCCCCATGTCGGCATCTCTGGTATTAAAGGTCTGTTTTCAACAACTTTCAGTGAAAGGGCAGGACTAATAGAAATGTTAGCGGTGCCCTGGGTGTACATGGTGCTTCCGCGTTTTGTGTGTGTCTGAGTGGAGTCGTGTTTTTTTCCCTCGTGGGCTGGTGTGTGGTTTTACCAGCATGCGTATACTTCAAACTTTGTAACTGCGGCCAGGCATCGCAGTGGCTCAGGCCTGTAATCCCAGCACTTTGGAAGGCCGAGGTGGGCGGATCACCCGAGGTCAGGAGTTCGAGCCTTGCCCGGCCAACATGGTGAAACCCTGTCTGTACTAAAAATATCAAAAAATTAGCCAGGCACGGGGGCGCGTGCCTGTAATTCCAACTACTCAAGAGGCTGAGACAGGAGAAGCACTTGAAACCGAGAGGCAGAGGTTGTGATGAGCCGAGATCGCGCCACTACAGTCCAGCCTGGGCAACAGAGCGAGACTCCATCTCAAAAAACAAACAAAAACTTCATAATTGCTGTTTTTCCAGGGCCCTCTCACTTTTTCCCCAGAAGACCACAGCCAACCTTTCCAGTCTGTTTCTATTTGGGAAGGGGAGATACAAGCACAGAGGAAGAAATAGTGGCCTTAGGATAGGGGGCCTTAGAGTAGCTGTAGGTTTTTTCTGCTGCTGTTGTTGTTGTTGTTGTTTTCTTTTTTTTTTTTTTTTGAGACCAAGTCTCACTCTGTCACCAGGCTGGAATGCAATGGCGCATTCTTGGCTACTGCAACTTCCGCCTCCCATATTCAAGCGATTCTCCTGCCTCAGCCTCCTGAGTAGCTGGGACTACAGGTGTGTACCACCACACCCAGCTAATTATTGTATTTTTAGTAGAGACGGGGTTTCACCATGTTGGCCAGGCTGTTCTCAATGTCTTGACATTATGATCTGCCCGCCTTGGCCTCCCAAAGTGCTGGGATTACAGGCGTGATCCACTGCCCCCGACCATATTTTTTTTTTGTATTAGAGATAGGGTTTCACCATGTTGACCAGGCTAGTCTTGAACTCCTGACTTAAGGTAATCCACCTGCCTCAGCCTCCCAAAGTGCTGGAATTACAGGTGTGAACCACTGCACCCAGGCTGACAGGGGACTTTTCAAGAAAGGGATGAGAGGATGTCGTTAGTGTCTGAGCGGCTGGCAGGCGTCATGATAAGTGGTCACAGTCCCCTTGGAAATGGTGGTTTCACTGGGGTTCCGACCATAAACGCCAGGAGTTACGGGGTAAGGATGGTGGAAATCACAGAAGAGGAGCATGTGCGTGACTCGTCTTAGAAGTATTGCTCTGTTCTTGTGCCGTCTTAGAAGTATTGCCCTGCTCTTGCACCACATGCTTCCATACAGAAACGCAGGTCTCCGGACGTGTCCACCGCATGCCGGGCACTTTTGTCTCATTTCATCCTCAGTAGCCTCCTGGGTGACTTCTTCCTCAGTGGCTGCAGGATGCGGTGTTTCCTCAGGGCGGCTGATAGGCCCTAAGGGTAAACGTAGCCATCACCTTTTTCTGCATGAGCCTAAGAGGTAACAAGTGATAACCTCCATGGGCAACCACATTGGGTCACATGTCCCCAGCAAGGTGTTTGGCAGCCAAGCTAGGCAGAGCATGGACTGTGGGGGTGGTTACCCCTCCAGGGATGGTAGGGACATGGGTGCTGCCTGGGTTGCAGAGCTCACTCCGCCCAGGCGAGTCCGGGAAAGATCCTGTGACCCAGGACAGTAAGGCCAGGCCGCATCTCACTTTCCCCTGAGACAACCGGATAGCATGCCACCTGGCATCTAGGAGATGCTCGGGAGTGGTGACGTTGCCACATTCCGGCTGTTAACTTGTGTGACCCCGGGCAGCACTTCACCGTGGGCAGTGGGTTATTTACTCATCGTGGAGGTGACAGCCACGCCTTCCAGGTCATTAGATGAAATGAGATGATGTGCCTTGTGGCTTCTGTATCAAAGACTGGAAAGATGCCTGTCTGTTTCTGCTTCACACATTCGCAAATATTTCAGAATTTAAAAACAGTGGCAATTTTCTTCATTGACATTCTCCTCCTACAGTAGGTAATAAAAGTTTGTAAGAATATATAACATTTTTCTTTTCTTTCTTTCTTTTTTTTTTTTTTTTTGAGGCAGAGTCTCACTCTGTCGCCCAGGCTGAAGTGCAGTGGTGCGATCTCGGCTTACTGCAACCTCTGCCTCCCGGGTTCAAGCGATTCTCGTGACACACCCTCCTGAGTAGCTGGGATTACAGGTGCCTACCACCATGCCCGGCTAATTTTTGTGTTTTTAGTAGAGATGGGGTTTTGTCATGTTTCCCAGGCTGGTCTTAAACTCCTGACCTCAAGTGATCTGGCCACCTCGGCCTCCCAAAGTGCTGGGATTACAGACGTGAGCCACTGTACCCGGCCAGATATATATTTTTCTTGATTATTCATGAACCAGTTGTTCAAGTCTCTCCATTGTGTCTTTGTTTTCTGTTTCATTGGTCTCTCCTTTACTCTCTTCCACGTATCTTTGAGATGACTCTGTTATTCTTTTTCTCATTTATTTTTTTATTATTATTATACTTTAAGTTCTGGGATACATGTGAAGAACGTGCAGGTTTGTTACATAGATATACACGTGCCATGGTGGTTTGCTGCACCCATCAACCCATCATCTACATTAGGTATTTCTGCTAATGCTATCCGTCCTCAGCCCCCCACCCCCCGACAGGCCCCGGTGTGTGATGTTCCCCTGCCTGTGTCCATGTGTTCTCATTGTTCAGCTCCTACTTAGGAGTGAGAACATGCAGTGTTTGGTTTTCTGTTCCTGTGTTACTTTGCTGAGAATGATGGTTTCCAGCTTCATCCATGTCCCTGCAAAGAACATGAACTCATCCTTTTTTATGGCTGCTCTTTTTCTAATTTCTTAAGTGGTACATTTAACTCATTAATTTTAAAATCAGGCAGCCCTGCTTTGCATAGTAATGGCATCATAAAAATGCGCAAGCTGAAACCACACAAAGTCATCTTGATGCTGCAAAATTACATTGTTCTATGACCTTTAAAAATGTTTGTTAAAAACTCTGTCAGTTAGAAATGTACAGGGAAATCAAACAATAGTAAAACTAATATTAGTGCACTTTGAAGCATTAGAAACATTGGGAATTAGAGTTTTTAAATGTAAAAATCCTATCAGGAGTGGTGTAAATAGTGCTTGCCACCTTCTCATGGCTTATGATAGAGCGAGCATTTTTTCTATGTTTTAGCAAATTGCCATACTCCTTGCCAAATTTGGATCAACTTCCAACATTTTATCCTTGCGATTACAATGTTGTGAAATACCTTCAAGAGTTCCTTCAAGGTGAAGTTTGTTTTTTGTGTTTTGTTTTGTTTTGTTTTTTTGCTGGCATCGCTTTCCCTGAAACACCTTCATCCTTTTCATCAGAGCCACTTGCCTCAATTATGTTGATAAGTTTCAACCTCACCCCGTTCCTGTGGCCGTTCCTCCAGTGCCTCAAAGGCCAGCAGTGTCAGCATTTCCAGTCAGCTATTTCTTCTCTAACTCCATGTACGTTTGACTCAGTGTTGCTACTTTTCATTTCATTTCTGCCTCTTCAGTTTTGTTGGCCAATTTCTCTTGCAGTTACTCATTTTTGTAACACCACCTGGGTTATCACTGGGAGACAAGGAGGCAACACAGCTACACACTTCGCTGTCTGTGAGGATGCTCTGCTATCCTTGCACCAATAACAGACTGTCTTAATTACTGCAACTTTCTAATCTTGATACCTAGTAGCATAACTCCTCTGTTTATTTGATAGTACCTTGGCTATTCTAGGACCTCTGCATTTGCTTATATTTTAGAATCAGCTTGTCAATTTCCACTTTAAAAAATTCGCTTGGAATTTTGATTGGAATACATTGAATTTACAGGTGGATTTAGGTGGAGTTGACATCTTAGCAATATTGACATCTTAGCAAATATGGATTTTCTAATCCATGAAAATGGTGTATGATTTCATTTATTTGAGATTTCTTCCATTTCTGTAGCACTACTTTTGTATTTTTTATTGTGGAAGTCTCCTGCTTTTTTATAGATTCATTCTTTATGTGTTTTGTCCTATTGTAAATGGTCTTTTAAATTTTTATTTCCTAATTGCTGGTTCCATTGAATTTTTTTATTACAGTGCCTATCTTTCATTACTGGAAGTCCTATTTAGTTCTTTTTTGAAATCTGCAAATTAATTTTTTGTTGTATTTATTTTTATAGCAGCTTGAGATATAGTTCACCCATTTAAAGTATACAGTTCACTGGTATATTCACAAAGTTGTATGATTATCACCACAGTTAACTTTAGGATATTTTCATCACCTCAGAAAGAAACCGTTACCCACTGGCAGTTGCTTCCCGTTTAACTCCAGCCGTATCCAACCATTCATATGCTGTACATCTTTAACACTTGTTATTGTCTCTTTTTTTAGTATAGCCATCCTGTAAACGATTTTACACATCCTGTAGTGTGAAGTGGGCTCTCATTTTGGCTTACGTTCACATCTCCCTAGTGACTAACGACATTGAGCATATTTTCATGTTCTTACTGGCCATTTGCATATCTTCTTTGAAGAAATGTCTATTCAGATCCTTTGCCCATTTTACATTAATTTTTGTTTAATTACTGAGTTTGCAAATTGACTTTTAGGCTGGAGTGCGGTGGCGCGATCTCAGCTCACTGCAATCTCTGCCTCCCAGGTTCAAGCGATTCTCATGCCTCAGCCTCCCGAATAGCTGGGACTACAGTACCCCACCACCACACCCAGCTAATTTTTGTATTTTTAGTAGAGACGAGATTTCACAATATTGGTCAGGCTAGTCTCGAACTCCTAACCTCAGGTGATCCTCCCGCCTCGGCCTCCCAACGTGCTGGGATTACAGGCGTGAGCCACTGTGCCCGGCTATCTTTTCATATTCTTACTGGCCATTTGCATATCTTCTTTGGAGAAATGTCTGTTCAGATCCTTTGCCCATTTTAAATTATGGTTTTTTGTTTTTGTTTTTATTGAGTTTGCAAATTGACTTTTGTCATTTATACAGCAGTTCCCTTGCTTGAAGTTCTTGAGACTCCAATTTCACTAGGTGTTTTTATTGTATCTCTTGATGGCTGTTCATGAAGGATTCTTTCTGTAAGGGTTTTGCCAAGTCCTCTTATTGTTCTCTTCCATGTTGGGCTGGTTGTTCTCTTTATTGCAGGTGTAAATTTTTTCTGTTTTTTGAGACAGACAGGGTCTTGCTATGTTGCCCAGGCTGGTCTTGAACTCCTGGGCTCAAGCGATCCTCCTGCCTCAGCCTTGTGGAAGATGTAAAAGTTTTGCCATTGGAAATCACCAGGAAATGAAAAGGAAAAATGCCAAGCAATAGGAGAGCCTCTCTGATTCTCTGAAAAATACTATAGTTCACTTCTTTTTCCTTTTTTTTTTTGAGATGGAGTTTTGCTCTTGTTGCCCAGGCTGGAGTACAATGGTGTGATCTCAGCTCACTGCAACCTCCGCCTTCCGAGTTCAAGCGATTCTCCTGCCTCAGCCTCCCAAGTAGCTGGGATTACAGGCATGCGCTACCATGCCCAGCTAATTTTTTGCAATTTTAGTAGAGACAGAGTTTCACCATGTTGGTCAGGCTGGTCTCAAACTCCTGACCTCAGGTGACCCACCCACCTCGGCCTCCCAAAGTGCTGGGATTACAGGCGTGAGCCACTGCACCCAGCCTACTTCTTACAAAGAAGATGCTTATTAATATACATATGCAAAATTTGCAAGTTAGTCTTAGTATCTAAAACTTAAGAAATAATGACAGATTTAAATGATGTGCAAATCTGTCAGACCTACATTTCACCCCCACCAGAGAATTCATTTCTTGATTTTGCTCCTTAAAATAAAAGACTCTTTATGAATAGAATCTATTCTATTAGAGAGATGATTCAGAAAATGTGTCCTTGCTCTTTTTTCAAGTATATTTGAAAATGATAGAAAAATATTGATGATTTAAAGAGAAATACCAAATTCTAGTTATTTTCATGCTGAATGTTCTCAATGACTTGAAGATAAGAGTTAGCGTATAATTTGAAACCTTTCAATTTCATTTTGCTAAAATATCACCTTTACCAGAGGTACCTTAACTGCAGGGCTGAGCAAACTACAGCCATGGATGTCCAGGGCCTGCTTGTAAAGAAAGTTGTTTGTTTGTTTGTTTGTTTGTTTGTTTGTTTGTTTTTTGAGACGGAGTCTCGCTCCATCGCCAGGCTGGAGTGCCGTGGCACTATCTCAGCTCACTGCAACCTCCACCTCCCAGGTTCAAGTGATTCATTTGCCTCAGCCTCCCTAGTAGCTGGGACTACAGGTGCCCACCACCACATCCAGCTGATTTTTTTTGTATTTTTAGTAGAGATGGGATTTCACCATATTGGCCAGGATGGTCTCTATCTCTTGACCTCGTGATCCGCCCGTCTTGGCCTCCCAAAGTGCTGGAATTACAGGCATGAGCCATCGCGCCCGGCCAAGAACGTTTTATTGACACAACTATGCCCATTTGTTCCTGTCTGTGGTTGCATTCAGACGGGATACGATACAGTAGCAGGGCTGTGATACAGTAGCAGGGCTGAGTGACTGCAGCAGAGACGGTTGGCCCACAAGGCCTCACATTTTTGCAGTTTGGCCCTCACCCGGACAGTAGAAGATCTCTTGTGTCATCCAGTTGCTTGCTTCAACTGGGGTAATCTTGTGAGGGATTTGGTATCCTTTTCTCCAAAGAAAAAGCATTTCCTTACTACCAGCTAGCTAAGTGTCTGGGTTTAAGGTGCATTAACGACATAATCCTAACAACCACAGTAGCATGGGATACTCAGGTCCTAACTTCTTTGTCTTGTTGGGCAGAGCAAACAAACCATAAACCCAAACCCAGAGATCTGTAGTCAGGGTTTGGCCAGTAACGTATTTTAATCCAACTGTTTATTTTATTTAGTTTTATTTTTATTTTTTTGAGATAGAGTTTCGCTCTGTTGCCGAGGCTGGAGTGCAGTCGTGCGATCTTGGCTCACTGTAACCTCCACGTCCTGGGTTCAAGCAATTCTCCCACCTCAGCCTTCTGAGTAGCTGGGACTACCGGCGCCTGCCACCACACCTAGCAAATTTGTGTGTGTGTGTGTGTGTGTGTATATATATGTGTGTATATATATATGTGTGTGTGCGTATGTGTGTGTGTGTGTGTGTGTGTATATATATATATATTTTTTTTTTCTTTTTCTTTTTCAGTAGAGACGGGGTTTCACCATGTTGACCAGGCTGGTCTCGAATTCCTGACCTCAAATGTTCCACCCGCCTCAGCCTCCCAAAGTGCTCGGATTACAGGCGTGAATCACTTTGCCCAGCCGCTCCCGCTGTTTAATTGTTAAATAATAGGTCATAGGGTCAAATTCATGCCACTCAACAGGTGGTCAGTGTGTGTACCTGAAGTCACTCATGTGACTTTATCACATGTTAAATCCTTTATCACACGTGATAAAGGTAAATCCTTCATCACCTGTACACAGTTCAGTTCAAGGCAGCACACCTACCCAGCAGTGCCCATTTAAAAGAGGAAGCTGACATTTTCATAAACTTCCAGTTTTGTTCCTAAATCAAGCAAGTTTATTTTTATAACTCAGAAAATTTTGAAAAGGTGAAAGGGAAAACAGAAATGGTAAGGGGAAAATGTTTTGCCAAAATCTTTAAAAGAACCTTTGAATCAGTTTTTTCATCCTTAAAGCAGAGAAAAGTAAAGGTTGTTCTCCTTGACTTCTCAGGAAATAACAGACTTTCTTTGGGGAGTTTATAAATTTGCTTTGAGCTTTTTAGAGCTCACCATTGTGTAAATTGAGGCTGTTATTTTGTTGCAGTTTAGTCAGTCATTGCATTTTGAATCATTTATTGTTTGGGCCAGTTTCTTAAATTGGGCACAAAACAGAAGATTTTATCTCCTGACTATCAGGGAACCTAGAAAATCATAGATTTCCTTTAATCATTGATAGAATGCTTATGGATTATGCAATTTTTAAAAACTATATTATAGATTTGTCTTGCTGATACTCATAATCCAATCTGACAGTCTTTGGTCTAAAAATTAGAGCAGAAGCCAGGCACGGTGGCTCAGGCCGGGCGCGGTGGCTCACGCCTGTAATCCCAGCACTTTGGGAGGCCGAGGCGGGCAGATCATCTGGGGCCAGGAGTTCGAGACTAGCCAGGCCAACACGGCAAAACCCCATCTCTACTAAAAATACAAAAGTTAGCCGGGCATGGTGGTGTGCACCTGTAGTTCCAGCTACTCGGGAGGCTGAGGCATGAGAATCATTTCAACATGGGATGCAGAGGTTGCAGTGAGCCATGATCACACCACTGCACTCCAGCCTGGGTGACAGAGCCAGCCTCTGTCTTTAAAAAATAAAATAAAATAAAATAAATTTTGAAACATTTTTGAACTGTTACTAATTCACAAAAATATTACAAATATATTCCTAAGATCTGGATAATAGAATTTATAACACAGTAGGGAAAGAGCTGAGCTGAGCCACAGCAGTTATAATTGACCAAAATCACTTATCTTTTAGTTACAGGTTAGACTCACTTTAAAGAGATTAAAATTCTTCCACAAAAATAGCAAAGAAACAAAAGGAGATTTTATTTACTGAACACTGTACCTGCTATATGCCAGGCACAGTTCTAAGTGTAAATATTAATTTATAATATTATAAATGTAATATTCACTCCTATAATCGTCATGACAGCACTGTGAGGCCCATGCTTATTATTTCCATTTTACAGATGAGGAGACTGAGGTACAAAGGCAGTAACTTGCTGAGGTCGCATATCTGGTCAGTGGCTGGTTCATCTGACTCCAGGCTACCTACCAGGTATATGACCTAGCCTGCCAACTTAATTTGCTGTATGTCCAAAAGATGTGCTTTTTTAAAAAACAAAACTTTTTTTAGAGATGGGGTCTTTCTGTGTTGTCCGGGCTGGTCTCAAACTCCTGGGCTCAAGCAGTCCTCCCACCTAAGCCTCCTGGAGTGCTGAGATTACAGGCATGAGCCACTGCACCTGGACTGTGCTTTTCTAACGTGCTTTACTTTATGGCTGTCAGATTTTCATGCCCATTAGACTTCAGCAAAATAAAGGATTATGTTAAATCGCAAACCATCATATGGTCCACACTGGCTCAACACGTGAATATGAGTCTGTATTTTGTTGGATTTTTCTCATCTGTAATCACAATTTTGCCAGTTTTACTTAGAAGCATTTATAATGCAATCATTTATTCCAGCTTTTTTCGTTGAGTAATTTCAGTTTGAGGTTTGGAAAATAATTTTTTCCTGGAAGCAAGCACTTGGTAAATGCCTTTAGACCTTGCAGGTGGCTTTTTTTATCTCAGTTTTTGGGTGGATGGTCTTCTGTCTTCTCCCTTTTGGAGCAGGAAAGATCTCAGCTAGAATACTTAGAGAGAAAGGTAGGCTTATAATTTATAAAACCTGTAAATTAAACCCCACAAAAAAATTAGCTGGGCATGGTGGCGGGCACCTGTAATCCCAGCTATTTGGGAGACTGAGGCAGGAGAATCGCTTGAACCCAGGAGGTGGAGGTTGCAGTGAACTGAGGTCACACCTTTGATCTCCAGCCTGGGCAACAGAGCAAAACTCCGTCCCCCCCCTCAAAAAAAAACCTGTAAGAGCATGTACTGTGTAAGTCCATATGTCATGTAGGCACATTGGTATAAGTATGTATACATTCCTAAAGTTTAGGGAGATGTTCTGTATTTTAAATTGTACTTGTTTACAAAAGTTGTTAAAAGGAGAACATTCCTTCTCTCAGCTTTGAAGTGAGTATATATACACTCAATGTACTAAAATTAGTAAATATTACTTACATAAAAGCTGAATCATCAAATCAAGATTAGCCAGTTTAACACTTAGTGCCTCCAGATTGCTTGCTGGGCACATCCTAAGTGTAAATCTGAAACATCATTGCCTGTTTTTCATTGTGACTTTATTATGCTTGCCCGTTCTCTTAAATCTTTGGATTTTTAAGTGTATGAACAGAAAATTGTTTAAACCCAATTTTCATGTTACTCAAATTGGTCTGTTTGTCCTTGAAGTATATTGTGTGTTCTAGTAACTCAAGATGGAGAGGGCGTAAGCGTCCCTGTCCTCACGCTTCAGCCCTAGCCAAAGGGCAGCTGGCCAAGGGGCTGCAACAACTGGGCCGGACAACTGGCCTGTCATGGTGAGGGGGTGGCGCCAAGGACCTGGGGCTGTGCCTCTGCCGTCATCACCATCCTTGTTCACAAGAGCTACTTACATCCTCTTACAGCACCGTGCTGGGCCTGCAGTGAAGGGTCAGGAACAAAAACACTAGGTGATGACACCCAAATGGGGAGTGGGAGTTTAGAGCATGCCAAAAAAGAGCTGCTGTGCTCAGACGCACAGGTACAGCAAAGGGCGTAGCCCACGTGACAGGTTGAAGAGAGGGATACTCAAAGATGGATGCAGCTGGAATCATGAAGCGAGTGAGGCCTGGCCGTGCCAGACGCATTCCCAAGCACACCATGGTGCCACGGTGGAGGGTAGACAGTTCTGGTGGGGGGTTAGAGTCTTTGTTAGTGCAGGTGGGGTTCTAGAAGGTTTTTGGTCTATAGCAAATTGGGAGTAAATGCACTTCCTTATGTACTCTTTCCTCTTCCCGGTGACTTAACAAAACTGTTAAAAGTAAGAGTGCCAACAAGCACATGAAAAGATGCGTAACATCATTAGCCATTAGGAAAACACAAATCCCAACCACAAGCTAGCTACAGCACACCCAATAGAGTGGCCACAATTAAGTCAGACAATAACAAGTGTCAGCAAAGATGTGGAGAAATTGGAACCCTCGACCATTGCTGGTGGGCATGTAAAGTGGGGCAGCCACATTGGAGCCATCTGCCAGTTCCTTAAAACTCAAGCATAGAATTACCGTGTGACCAAGAATTCCATTCTAGACACTGATCCAAGGGAAATGAAACATAAGCCCACACACAGTCTTTTTTATTTATTTATTTATTTATTTATTTATTTATTTATTTATTTATTTTTAAGACAGAGTCTCGCTGTGTTGCCCAGACTGGAGTGCAATGGTACAATCTCAGCTCACCACAACCTCTGCCTCCCGGGTTCAAGCACTTCTCCTGCCTCAGCCTCCCAAGTAGCTGGAATTACAGGCAGGCGCCGCCACGCCCTGCTAATTTTGTATTTTTAGTAGAGACGGTGTATCTCCATATCGGTCAGGCTGGACTCAAACTCCTGACCTCAGGTGATCCGCCCACCTCAGCCTCCCAAAGTGTTGGGATTACAGGTGTGAGCCACAATACCCGGCCCACACATAGTCTTGACCACAAATGTTCAGAGCAGCACAACTCACAATAGCCAAAAGGTGGAGGCAGCCCAAATGTCCACCTGCTGATAAGTGGAAAAACAAAATGGAATATTATTTAGCCACAAAAAAGGATGAAGTGCCACTACATGCTGCTATGCAGGTGAACCTTGGACATGTGCCAAGTCAATGAAGCCAGATAAAAAGGCCATTTATTGTATGATTTTGTTTATATGAAACGCCCAGCGTCGGCAAATCCACATAGAAAGCAGATTTTGAGGCTTCAAGGGGGAGAGGGGAACAGGGAATGGCTGCTTAATGGCATCTCTTAAGGTGAGGAAGATGATTTTAAACTGGGTAGTGGTGACAGTTACACAATATTGTGAATGTGCTAATGTTACTTTTGGTAAACTTATGTATATTATACCACCAAAAACAAAAAGAATTAAGTGAGCTAATATGGGGTATCCTAATGAATTCATACTAAAATCAGTAAAATAGGCATTGTAATAATTCAAGAGGCTAGCTGTACATACCTAAGTTTTTTGTTTTTGTTTTTGTTTTTTGTTTTTTTTTGAGAGATGGAGTCTTGCTGTGTTGCCCAGGCTGGAGTGCCATGGCGTGATCTCGGCTCACTACAACCTCCACCTCCTGGGTTCAAGCAATTCTCCCACCTTAGCCTCCTGAGTAACTGGAACTACAGGTGCACGTCACCATGCCCAGCTAATTTTTGTTTTTTTAGTAAAGACAGGGTTTCACCATGTTGGCCAGGCTGGTCTTGAACTCCTGACTTTGTGATCCACCCTCCTCGGCCTCCCAAAGTGCTGGGATTACAGGGGTGAGCCACTGCACCCGGCCACATACCCAGCTATGAAATTTGTAGGAGTAGCAGTTATTTGACCAGTGTTTTCTGGTACTCTGGAATATTCAGGCAGTCTGGAAGCAATGCCATTAACATCTGATTGCTGCCTTATTCTCCTCAACTGTTCACACAAGAATGTATCTGAGGCCGAGGCGGGCGGATCACTTGAGGTCAGGAGTTCAAGACCATCCTGGCCAAATGACAAAGCCCCATCTCTACTAAAAATACAAAAACTAGCTGGGCTTGATGGCACATGCTTGTAATCTCAGCTACTCGGGAGACTGAGGCAGGAGAATTGCTTGACCCCAGGAGGTGGAGGTTGCAGTGAGCCGAGATGGTGCCATTGCACTCCAGCCTGGGCGACAGAGCGAGACTCTCAAAAAAAAAAAAAAAAAAGGTATCTGAAAACCAGAATTGGGTCCTGGTTGGGGAGAGATTTTTCAGATAGCATGCCACACACTTTCCAGCACTTCCCACGTGCACTGCCTCGTAACCTCGCCATGACCCTGTGAAGAGTTTTAGTTGGCTCTGACTCAGTGCGCTTTGCACAGTAAATGAATTTTATTAGCATTAATGGAAATACGAAATTCAGGAGTCTCATTTAGTTTTCACAGCAGTCCTCTCAGGTAAGAGATATTATTCCCATTTTATGGACAAGAAAATGGAAGCTTAGGTTAAGTGACTTGTCTGATTTCATCCAACTAAGGAGTACGCACAACAGGTAAGGAGCAAAGTTGGGGTTTAAATTCAAAGTCCTTGATTCCATGGATAGTGGGACATTCACCACGAAACTCAAAGCGCTCAACCTTAGACCTTTCCAGTCTCTTCACTCCTTCTAAAACCTTATAGGGCACTTCATTTTCTTTTTCTTTTCTTTTTTTTTTTTTTTTTTTGAGACGAAGTCTCACTGTGTCGCCCAGGCTGGAGTGCAGTGGCGTGATCTCCACTCACTGCAAGCTCCGCCTCCTGGGTTCACCCCATTCTGCCTCAGCCTCCCGAGTAGCTGGGACTAGAGGTGCCTGCCACCGCACCCAGCTAATTTTTGTACTTTTA
Source organism: Macaca nemestrina (assembly GCF_043159975.1). Classification (NCBI taxonomy): domain Eukaryota; kingdom Metazoa; phylum Chordata; class Mammalia; order Primates; family Cercopithecidae; genus Macaca; species Macaca nemestrina. Next base: position 148,716,672 of record NC_092128.1, read on the forward strand.
GTAGAGACAGCGTTCCACCATGTTGGCCAGGCTGGTCTGGAACTCCTGACCTCAAGTGATTCACCCGCCTCAGCCTCCCAAAGTGCTGGGATTACCGGCGTGAGCCACCACGCCTGGCCTATTTATGCATTTATTTATTTTACTTTCAACTTGTATTTTGACTTGGGGGGTGCATGCGTGGGTTTGTTACCTGGGTATATCGTGTGATGCGGAAGTTTGGAGTATGACTGATCCTGTCACCCAGGTAGTGAGCATAGCACACAATAGTTACTTTTTCAACCCTTATTCCCCTCTCTCCCACCCCCGCTCATAGTCCCCAGTGTCTGTGGTTCCCATCTTTATGTCCACGAGGACCCAATGTGGAGCTCCCACTTATAAGTGAAATATGCGGTATTTGGATTTCTGTTCCTGCGTTAATTCACTAAGGATACTGGCCTCCAGCTGCATCCATGCAAAAGACATGATTTCCCTTTTTATGGCTGCAGAGAGGAGGATTTAGACCTGTGTATCATTCCTTCAGTCCAATTGAAGGAGGATCCAGGAAGCCAGAATTTGGTTCAGAATAAAAAATGGCCTTGGGACAAGCCCTTCTGTAAAACCCGGACAGGAACTGTGAACGGCTGTGCTGCTGCAATGTCTCAAGAACAGGACTGAAGCTGAGGGAAGGTGTCCCGGTGGTCCTTCATTGGCATCTGCTGGAGGGGGATACAAGCAGGGTAGCTAGCAGCAGTTACCACACCTGTGCCACCCCTGCACACCTCAGTGATAACTTCTCGTGAGGCAAGGATATGAGAATTGGATGTAGTTAAGGATGAGTTTAGAAATGTTTGTTGATTGACTAAATGAGTGTATCAGATGAGAGTATTGCGCTCTAATCCAATGAATCGGGTTTATCTGGGCTTTCTTGAAATCAAGGTCCTCATTTACAGTGTTAATAAGACTTGGTCCCCACCTTCAAGATATCTGCAGTGCAGTAAAGGAGATGATGAAAAAATATACACATACGCATGTGCACATTTATACACATAGTTTTAATACTATTAAGGGTGGAATGCAAGAGTAAAATGATACAAAGGCTACAGAATTTCATGGGAAGAGATGATCCCACCTATGTGGGAGTGGAGGGAAACTGAGTGTCAGGTGATGTGTAATATCCCCATGGTCAGCATTGGAAGTGGAAAGGGTGATATTTTCTGGGGAAGGGAACAGAGAGAGGGGATGGGATATTTCCACTGACCTGGGATTTAGGGCTCATGGAGAGGATCATGGGAGATAATTTTTCCCCCCCCCCCAGAGATGGAGTCTTGCTCTGTCGCCCAGGCTGGAGTACAGTGGCGCCATCTCGGCTCACTGCCAGCTCCTCCTCCTGGGTTCACAGCATTCTCCTGCCTCAGCCTCCCGAGTAGCTGGGACTACAGGCGCCCACCACCACACCCAGCTAATTTTTTGTATTTTTTTAGTAGAGATGGGTTTTCACTGTGTCAGCCAGGATGGTCTCGATCTCCTGACCTCGTGATCCGCACGCCTCAGCCTCCCAAAGTGCAGCTGGGATTACAGGCGTGAGCTGCCGCGCCTGGCCGAAGATAAATTTTTAAAAACTTGGCCGGGCACGATGGTTCACGCCTGTAGTCCCAGCACTTTAGGAAGCCGAGGCGGGCAGATCACCTGAGGTCAGGAGTTCAAGACCAGCCTGACCAATATGGTGAAACCCTGTCTCTACTAAAAATACAAAAGTTAGCCAGGCGTGGTGGTAGGCGCCTGTAGTCAGTCCCAGCTACTCGGGAGGCTGAGACAGAATTGCTTGAACCCAGAAGGCAGAGGTTGCAGTGAGCCGAGATCGTGCCAGTGTACTCCAGCCTGAGTGACAGAGCGAGACTCTGTCTCAAAAAAGCAAACAAACAAACAAAAAACCCTTATGGAGCCTCATTATTTTGTGTGCCAGGCTGCAGATTCTGGGTTTGTATGTTCTTGTTTCAAATTGAAATACGAATTAGTATTACTAGGACTAAAAGGTTTTGAGTTATTTAAAACAAAACTGACTAATATCTTAGAAGTATGGGTTCAAAGGTAAAATAACAATTACTAGGTGACTAAAGAGGCACATTAAATGGTGAGCTCTACAACGAAGCTGGACTTTTAGACTCCAGAGTAAGTCTGTTCCTATAACTCTTGGGTGCACTGAAGGTGATCTCTGTGACTCAGGCATTTAAACTCGAAGGCAGGGCTGTTAGTAGCTTCCATTTTTATAACTATAGAAATTTGTGACCTACTGAGGTCTCTCTTTTTCTCCTTAATATATTTCATTAAACATTTTAATCTTAGGCCATGTTTATTCTCCTGCCTAATTTCCCATTTCATATTAACATTTTAAAATAGCTTACGAGTCCCCCAGGAAGCTTAGAAACATACTTTCATTTTAAAATGGGAATTAAAATATGCTTTATGTGTTTTTTAAATGTATACCTTTACTGAGAAATGAACCTAATAAACATCAAACTCAATTTCTCTCTCTATTATTTTTAAACGCCTGTTTCTACGTAATTAAAGCCTGTGCCTATAGACTTTGTGCACTGCTTTTTAAAATGTAACATTCCACACATGAGCCTTGGCACCACCGTGGAGCCGTGAGCCAGGGAGGAAGATGAAGACTGGAGTACTGGGATTGGGTACAGAGTTTGTGTCTTCTTGGTTCGTGGGGAAAATTGTCCCTGAGTTTGAGGGGGTGGGTAGTTATCTCTTGGTATTCTGAAAAGGACATAAAACCAAATATCTAATAAGAAATTGCAGTAGTTTTTCTTTCATATTTAAATATCAGTGTGCTCATTTATTTATTTATTTATTTATTTTGAGACAAAATCTTGCTCTGTTGCCCAGGCTGGAGTGCAGTGGCGCGATCTCAGCTCACTGTAACCTCCACCTCCCAGGTTCTGGTGATTCTACTGCCTCAGCCTCCGGAGTAGCTGGGATTACAGGAGCCCACCACCACACCCAGCTAATTTTTTGTATTTTTAGTAGAGATGGGGTTTCACCATGTTGGCCAGGCTGGTCTTGAACTCCTGACCTCAGGTGATTCACCCATCTCGGCCTCCCAAAGTGCTGGGAGTATAGGCATAAGCCACTGCGCCCGGCCCAGTGTGCTCATTTAAATGCGCATGGCCTGTCCTGTAGGCATTGTTCTAGTCACTAGGGATAAATCAATGAAACAGAAGTCCCTGCCATCAGGGAACTAACATTCTAGTGGGGTGGACAGATAAACAAGTCTAATATCCAGGTAGTAGAAAGGCAAGGGGCCACCGAGTGATAGAAGGGGTGGGATGCAGCTGGCTTAGGTAGGGTGGTCAGGGACATGCATTGGGGGAACTCATCAGGCAGGTGTCTGGGGAGAACATTCTAGTGGGAGCTGGCAAGTGCAAAGGCCCTGAGGCTTTAGTGGGCTTGGGTCACGCATGTACGCCAGTGTGGCTGAGGGGCAGGCGAGGATGAGGTCTGCAGACAGAAGGCACGAGGCTGGGTCACGTAGGGCTTCGAGGGTCCTGGCAAGGGCTCTACCTCTTAACCCCGGGTGCAGGTGGGGCCTCTGGAGGTTGTCAACTGAGGAGGGATGCCACCTGACTTTTTTTTTTTTTTTTTGAGACAAAGTCTCATTCTGTAACCCAGGCTGGAGTGCAGTGCGTGATCACTGCTCACTGCAACCTCCACCTCCCAGGCCCAAGCGATTCTCCTGCCTCAGCCTCCCAAGTAGCTGGGATTACAGGCACATGCCACCATTCCCAGCTAATTTTTGTATTTTTTTTTTTTTTAAGTAGAGATGGGATTTTGCCATGTTGGCCAGGCTGGTCTCAAACTCCTTACCTCGGGTGATCCACCCATCTAGGCCTCCCAGAGTGCTGGGATTACAGGCGTGAGCCTCCGCACCCTGACAGCAGGTTTATTTATTTATTTTTATTTTTATTTTTATTTTTATTTTTATTTTTATTTTTTTGAGACAGTGTCTTGCTCTGTCACCCAGGCTGCAGTGCAGTGGTGCGATCTCAGCTCACTGCAACCTCTGCCTCCCGGATTCAAGTAATTCTCCTGCCTCAGCCTCCTGAGTAGCTGGCATTACAGTCACATGCCACCATGCCCGGCTAATTTTTGTATTTTTAGTAGACAGGGTTCCGCCATATTGGCCAGGCTGTTCTCGAACTCCTGACCTCAGGTGATCCACCCACCTTGGCCTCCCTAAGTGCTGGGATTACAGGCGTGAGCCACCCTGCCCGGCCCCATATTTTAATATTTTTAAAGAAATGTTTAAAAGTCCAGATGTAGCATTTTTTAAGCCTTGAATAAAAATGCCTACAGTTAATTAGTAGTATCATAGGGAATAAGTCGTTGTCAGCCTTATTCATTATTGATAATCCACCTGTTTTTATTTTTGTTAGCATGAAAATGGTTGTATTTTAACCTTCATCTACTAATCAGTGAAGAAGGAAGATGAATAATTAATGCTAATTTACTCGATATAATAAGTTGTAGAAAACTCTTAATCTTTTAATGTTGTGTTACATTCAGATATAAAAGAAAATGAGTGCCGCTGGGCGTGGTGGCTCACGCCTGTAATCCCAGCACTTTGGGAGACTGAGGCGGGTGGATCACATGAGGTCAGGAGTTCAAGACCAGCCTGGCCAACATGGCAAAACCCAGTCTCTACTAAAAATACAAAAAGTAGCCGGGCGTGGTGGTGCATCCCTGTAGTCCCAGCTACTCGTAAGACTGAGGCAGGAGGATGGCTTGAACCCAGGAGGCAGAGGTTGCCCTGAGCTGAGGTCACGCCACTGCACTCCAGCATGTGTGACGGAGTGAGACTCCATTCCGTCTCAAAAAAACAGAAAGGAAACAAGCACTCGTCATCTGTGTATAGATGCAAAATTGATCAATTATTTGTGATACATAATTGATACAGTTGAATAAATTAACATTGTCCTTTTAGCTAAAATAAGACTAGTGCATTAAAACCCAACTTGGGAAATATTTTCTCTTTATTGCAAATCCTGTGCTTTAACTCAACAGTACTTGTGTAGAGTAGATACACTAAGTCAGTTTAATTGCTAATCAAAAGGCAAGTGGGAAATAAACATTTAATTTCCTTCCTGAATCAATTTGTCAGTCCTAATAAGAGAATTGTCACCTAAGCCCTGGGTCTCCCTACTCTTTCATATAATGAATACTTTTTTTTTTTTTTGGAGACGGAGTCTCACTTCTGTAGCCTGGGCTGGAGTGCAGTGGCGCGATCTTGGCTCACTGCAACCTCTGCCTCCTGGGTTCAAGTGATTCTTCTGCCTCAGCCTCCTGAGTAGCTAGGATTATAGGCGCCCACCACTAGGCCCAGCTAATTTTTTGTATTTTTAGTAGGGATGGGGTTTCACTCTGTTGGCCAGGCTGGTCTCGAACTCCTGACCTTGTGATTCACCCTCCTCAGCCTCCCAAAGTGCTAGGATTACCGGTATGAGGGTATGAGCCACCGCGCTGGGCCTGAATACTTTGTTACACTTTTTGGAGGAGACATCTTTACTAAATACTACCTTAGGTATTGGAAGACTACATCGTACCTCACTGAAAATATGTGACATTAAAATATCCAGAATGTTGTCTTTTTTTTTTTTTTTTTGACATGGAATGCTCTGTCACCCAGGCTACAGTGCAGTGGAGCGAATGTGGGACACTACAACCTCCGCCTCCCAGGTTCAAGCAATTCTTATGCCTCAGCCTCCCGAGTAGCTGGGATTACAGGCGTGCGCCACCACACCTGGCTAATTTTTATATTTTTGGTAGAGACAAAGTTCCACCATGTTGGCCAAGCTGGTCTCGAACTCCTGGCCTCAAGTGATCCGCCCGCCTCAGCCTCCCAAAAGTGCTGGAATTACAGGTGTGAGCCACCGCCCCCAGCCCTGTTCCTTTCTTTATGTAGATTCAAAGTTCTGACCTATGTGATTTTTGTTTCTGAAGAACTTCTTTTAACATCTTTTCGCAAGTCAGACCTACTGGCAACCAATTCCCTCAGTTTTTGTTTGTCTGAGAATGTCTTTATCTCTTCCTCACTTTTGAAGGATGATTTTACTGAAGAATTCTATGTTGGTGAATTTTTTTCTTACAACACTTAAGTATTTTACTCCACTCCCTTCTTGCTTGCATGGTTTGTAAATAGAAGTCAGATGTCATTATTATCATTGTTCTTCTAGAAGCAAGGTGCTCTTTTCCTCTGGCTTCTTTTAAGATTTTTCTTGGCCGGGCATGGTGGCTCACGCCTATAATCCAAGCACTTTGGGAAGCTGAGGTGGGTGGATCACCTGAGGTCAGGATTTCGAAACACACCCTGGCCAACATGGTGAAACCCCCATCTCTACTAAAATTACAAAATTAGCTGGGTATGGTGGTGCACGCCTGTAATTCCAGCTACTCAGGAGGCTGAGGCAGGAGAATCACTTGAACCCGGGAGGCGGAGGTCACGGTGAGCCGAGATCGCGCCATTGCACTCCAGCCTGGGCGACAGAGTGAGACTCGGTCTCAAAAAAAAAAAAGATTTTTCTTTTTGCTAATCTACAGTTTGAATATGCTATACGAAGTTGTAGATTTTCTAGTATTCATCCTGTCTTGTGTTCTCTGAGCTTTTCGGGTCTATGGTTTGGTGTCTGTCATTAACTCTGGAAGATTCTCAGATATTATCACATCAGTTTGTATTCTTTTTGTTCCCTTCTCTCTTTTTCTCCTGGTATTTCCATTATGGGTATTTACACCTTTTGTAATTTCCCCACAGTTCTTGGATATTCTGTTTCATTTGTCATTCTTTGTTCTCCTTGCATTTCAGTTTCGGAAGTTTATGCTGACATATGTTCAAGCTCATTCATCCTTCCCTTGGTCGTGTCCAGTCTACTGGTGAACTTATCAAAGGCATTCTTTGTTTCTTCATTTCAGTGTTTTTGATTTCTAGTATTTCTTTTTGAATCTTTGAGTTTCTATTTGATATATTTTGGATATTTGTCTGCTCCAAATTTTATGTTGAAATGTGGCCACCACTATTGGAGGTGGGGCCTAGTGGGAGGTATTTGTGTCATGGGGGCAGATCCTTTGTGAATGGCTTGGTGCCCTCGTTGGAGTAATAAGTGCGTTCTCACCGTATTAGGCCACATAAAGATCTGGTTGCTTGCCGGGCGCGGTGGCTCACGCCTGTAATCCCAGCACTGTGGGAGGCCAAGGCAGGTAGATTATAAGGTCAGGAGATTGAGACCATCCTGGCTAACACGGTGAAACCCCATCTCTACTAAAAATACAAAAAATTAGCTGGGCGTGGTGGCGGGCGCCTATAGTCCCAGCTACTCAGGAGGCTGAGGCAGGAGAATGGCAAGAACCTGGGAGGCGGGGCTTGCAGTGAGCTGAGATCATGACACTGCACTGCAGCCTGGGCGACAGAGCAAGACTCCGTCTCAAAAAAAAAAAAAAAAAAAAAAAAAAATCTGGTCGCTTAACAGAGAGGGCACCCCTCCAACTCTCCTGTTCCCTCTCTCACCATGTGACATACCTGTGCCAACTTTGCCTTCTGCCTTGAGTAAAAGTTTCCTGAGGGCTCACCAGAAGCCAAACAGATGCTGGTACCACGCAGAACCATCAGCCAAATAAACCTCCTTGATTTTTTATTTTTATTATGTTTTTAGAAACAGAGTTTTGCTCTGTCACCCAGGCTGGAGTGCAATGGCACGATCTCGGCTCACTGCGACCTCCACCTCTTGGGTTCAAGCAATTCTTCTGCCTCAGCCTCCTGATTAGCTGGGATTGCAGGCATGTGCCACCACGCCCAGCTAGTTTTGTGTTTTTAGCAGAGACAGGGTTTCATCATATTGGTCTGGCTGGTCTCGAACTCCTGACCTCAGATGATCCACCCGCCTCGATCTCCCAAAGTGCTGGCATTACAGGTGTGAGTCACCACGCCCAGCCTAAACCTCCTTTATTAATGAATTACCCAGGCTCAGGTATTCTTTATAAGCAACACAAAACGGACTAACACACCATCTCTCTGCTTCCATTACCCATCTCTTCTTGCGTAATGCCCACTTTTTCCAATGGAACCCTCAGCGTATTAGTCATAGTGCTTGGCAGTTCTCTGTCTGATAATTCCAGATTCTCTCCCACATCTGAATCTGGTTCTGATGCTTGCTTTGTCTCTTCAGATTGTTTTTTCTTAGCATGCCTGTAATGTTTGTTGCTTTTAGAAGCTTCATGACGTGTCGGGTAATAGGAACTGAGGTAGATGAGCCTTGTGTGTGAGGATTTGTGTTTATCTGGCTAGGAGTTAGCATGGATTTAACGATAGAGGAAGCTGTATCTGTAGCAGAGTCAGAGGCTTCGAATTTCCTCCGATGTCCTTGTTTTTTTGTCTCTGTTGTTGTCTTTGATTTTCCCAAGAAAATTCTTCTAAATGAAGCCTGTGTCTTACGTATGACTCTGTGCTGTAACCCACAGATACTGTCCCGGAGCCATGTTGATGGTTAACTTGGTGGTCAAGTACTGGGGAAGGGAAGAATCTTCCTCTTATGTTTAAATCCCTGTGTTTGGATGGGTGTGGAGTGATAGGCCAGAGTTCCTGGGATGCCTTTCAGAAGAGTTTCTGAGTCTTTTTTTTTTTTCCTTCCCTCTGCTTGAGACAGGAAGACTGGAGGGGGCTGGAGTTAGCAAGTCGCCCTTTCCCTGGTCGGATAAGGCTTTATTACAGCAGATTCCCTTGAGGCCTGGCCTTCCGTACAGAGAACATAGCTGGAACAGAACAAAGCTCTGGGCATACTTTAGAATGTTTGCCTCCCACCGCCTCCACCAGAAGCCCCAGGGGAATCTTCTCCAACCTCCCCAGTGAGAAGGTGGTGGGACTTCTAGACATAAAACTCATGAAAGTGTGGGGACTGCCCCCAAAGACTGACCCCCTGAAGTTTTGAACTCTCAGACTCCTCCATGCCAAGCCCCCAGCAATTCATCATTGCAGTGTAAGAGTTTCTGCCAGGAATGGCCCCAGCATTGGTCTCTGCTCCGTGTGAACTGTGAGTCTCTGCATCCACCTGTCTGTCTAGTTTTCAGGGCACATCTTTACCCTATGAGCTTAATTCTGTCATGAATCTCAGAATCACTGTTTCTTATTTTAGCTTGTTTCCATTTGTTTAGCTTATTTTGTTATAAGGGAGTGACGACCTCCAAGCTCTTAGACGTGCTGGAGTGGAAACCGGAAGTGCCTTTGCGATTGTTTTTGCATCAACAGTGACCAGCTGTGTGTGTTCTCTGATGGATCAGTCCTGATGGCTGCAACTTAAACTATAGGAGAAATGTCAGCACTTCAGACTGAGGTGCTCAGTATTCTGTTTAAGGTCTTAAGAGATAGAGGAAAAGAGAGTATATTCTACAGGTATGTTCCCTTAGGTAATAGGAGATTGACAGTTTTTCCTTTGAGGACTCTGGGACTGGGGAAAGAAAGGCTATGACAGAAGTGTCGAGCTGAATATATAGATGGATACATGGAAAGTGCACCAAACAATGCTGACTACAGGCTGAACAATCGCATGTGTGGATTTTATTTCCAGAAAACAAGTACCCAGAAAATGGCCTGTTGAGGAGTGTGTGGGCCCATTTTTGTTAGTGTGTGTTCTGAATTTTGTGTGTGTGTGTGTGAGATGGGATCTTGCCATGTTCCCAGGCTGGTCTCGAACTCCTGGGCTCAAGCAGTCTTCCCACCTCAGCCTCCCAAGTAGCTGGGACTGCAGGTGCAAGCCAGTGCGTTATTGAACCCATTTGCTCCATGTGACTAGACTGGGGCACCTCAGCAGCCAGTGTTTCTCTCCAGAACACTGGAAAGACGGTACCCCCCGAAACCTGTGGAGCAGGCACTCTGCACAGATGAGAATACCACAGCTCCAAGAGGTACTGCAGAAAGAGGTGATGGGATTTCCCGGGGATGCACAGGTACTAAGAGGCCCATCTGACGTCATTGCATCTTCCTGCGGATGCTGTGACCTTTGCCCCGTCTTCGTGTCCTTGAGTCTCTGTAGAGGCCGATGATCCAGAAGCTTCTGCCTTCTGAAGCTGCATCCAATCTTTTCCCTTTCACAGCGCCTGGCCTTTCTCCAACCTCCTCAGCCAGCCTTCCCATCTTCCTCATGAGCTCTTCTTCCTAAAGATCTTGTATTATATTACTCAGGGGTCAGCAGTCGCTTCTGACTTTTCAGTATGAAAAAAATCAATGTCCTCTGAGCAATCCATTCTAGACTTATATATAAGATGAAGTTGTATTTGTGCTGTGTCTAAAAGGGAACCCATCCTCCAAGAAAAAAAAACAGTGTTCGGATTTCTGGTTGCAACTCTTTTTGGAGACACGTCTCCAGCCATGTCTATCATTTTCTAAAATGGAGGTTGCCAGGGACCTCGCTGTGAAGCAAAATGTTGAAAATATTTCTCCTGTTAACACATTTCTCCATTTTCCCCCTTACCTCCCTCAGCAAGCACTGGATTAACTGCCGGAGGTAGATGAAATCATTTTATTCCTCTCTAAAAAGAAATAAGTAAATCCATTTAGTACTGCAGTAAAGAATTGGCACAGGCATGAACCCATATCAGAAATTCTAGGCCGGGCGCGGTGGCTCAAGCCTGTAATCCCAGCACTTTGGGAGGCCGAGGCGGGCGGATCACAAGGTCAGGAGATCGAGACCACAGTGAAACCCCGTCTCTACTAAAAATACAAAAAATTAGCCGGGTGAGGTGGCGGGCGCCTGTAGTCCCAGCTACTCAGGAGGCTGAGGCAGGAGAATGGCGTGAACCCAGGAGGCGGAGCTTGCAGTGAGCCGAGATCGCGCCACTGCACTCCAGCCTGGGCAACAGCGTGAGACTCCGTCTCAAAAAAAAAAAAAAGAAATTCTAAACAAGGATGAATAGTCAGGAATACAAAATCTTCCTTTTTGTTTTTTTGAAGACAGAGTTTTGCTCTTTTCGCCCAGGCTGGAGTGCAGTGGTCCGATCTCAGCTCACTGCTACCTCTGCCTCCCAGCTTCAAGTGATTCTCCTGTCTAGTAGATGGGATTACAGGTGTGCACCACCATGCCCGGCTAATTTTGTATTTTTAGTAGAGACAGTTTCACCATGTTGGCCAGGCTGGTCTCAAACTCCTGACTTCAGGTGATTCACCTGCCTCAGCCTCCAAAAGTATTGGGATTACAGGCGTGAGCCAACCATGCCTGCCTTTTTTTGTTTTGTTTTGTTTCATTTTGTTTTTGAGACAGGGTCTTGCTCTCTTGCCCAGGCTGGAGTACAGTGGCGTGATCTCAGCTTACTGCAACCTCTGCCTCCCAAGTTCAAGCAATTCTCATGCTTCTGCTTCCCAAGTAGCTGGAATTATAGATACGCACCACCATACCTGGCTAATTTTTGTATTTTTAATAGAGACAGAGATTTCATCATGTTGACCAGGCTGGTCTCGAACTCCTGACCTCAGGCATTCCACCTGTCTTGGCCTCCCAGAGTGCTGGGATTCCAGGCATGAGCCACCATGCCCGGCCAGGATCCTCACTTTTAAATACCGGATCTCCCTGATTGGATTCAGATTGTGTGGTCTCAGCTAGAATACTGTCCAAGTCATTTTGTGTTTGCTGAGTATAAAATTTGAGCACACAGTGTTCATTTTCCTCTCATTTGTTATGTTTTGATTGTCCATTGAAGGTGTTGTCTGATCTCTACACTGGATGGTTAAGGATTTTTTTTTTTTTTTTTTTTTTTTTTTTTAGTCACGACTTGTAAGCAATTGGTGGGGAAAACACTTTCAAACCATGCAAATCTCTTTCCTCGTCAACACTCGTGCCCTAGTTGAGCATCTGTTGATGATTTCTGCCCAGACAAGTCTTCCCTGCCCTGTGGTGTTGATTTTCCATCTCTTTACTCCCTCTTCATTTACTGATTGGCTCTGTGCAACTCTACTTCTAGCAAGAGCCGCCCCTGGTCCCCCATTTCTTTTTTCTAATCTGTTGACTGTGGACTCGTGGATTCCTAGACTTTTCAATGACTTATAATTTATGACTGCCTTAACTATTTTGGTGCTCAAGTTGTCCCAGTATGAGCTGCTTCACGGCCAGTACTAGCTCCTTCAAGCCGGCTCTTGTGGCATACCCGCTAGTTAAGTGAGTAAGTTTTGAGCACAGTGCAGAGTAACTACAGTCTCCGTGTAAGACATTGATTAGGATGTGCTGCTGCTGTTGTTTAAGCCAGCAGCTAGACACAGAGGAATGATCCATGCAACGCTCACCCTATCACTTATTTGGGGTCACCCCTACACACACATTGGTTGTTTGTACGTGTTTTTGTTTTGTTTTTTTGAGACAGCGCCTTGCTCTGTTGCCCAGGCTGGAGTACAGTGGCACAGTCATGGCTCACTGTAGCCTCAACCTCCTGGGCTCAAGTGATCCTCCCGCCCCAGCCTCCCGAGTAGCTGGGACCACAGGCACGGCACGCACCACACCTAGCTTATCTTTGTATCTTTTTTTTTTTGAGATGGGGTCTCACTCTGTCGCCTAGGCTGGAGTGCAGTGGCTGGATCTCAGCTCACTGCAAGCTCCGCCTCCCGGGTTTACGCCATTCTCCTGCCTCAGCCTCCCGAGTAGCTGGGACTACAGGCGCCTGCCACCTCGCCCAGCTAGTTTTTTTGTATTTTTTAGTAGAGATGGGGTTTCACCATGTTAGCCAGGATGGTCTCGATCTCCTGACCTCGTGATCCACCATCTCGGCTTCCCAAAGTGCTGGGATTACAGGCTTGAGCCACTGCGCCCGGCCCCTTTGTATCTTTTGTAGAGATGGGATTTCACTGTGTTGCCCATATCCTGGGCTCAAGCGATCCTCCTGCCTTGGCCTCCCAAAACTGGGAGCTGTGATTACAGGTGTGAGCCACCACACCCAACTTGTGCAGTGTTGGTACTAACCGGAGGAGGGCACCTTACCTCCAGCTGCGTCCAGGGACAGCAAGTTCTCAGATGCTGACAGAGCCTTTCGAATTTGGTCACGTTTGTGGTTGCTAATCTGCCTCCACACTGATTCAGTGTGGGTGATTCTACTCTTCAGAGCCCATACTCATTTATTTAACCCATCATGTGTGTGTGTTGGGGAGCGGTTTGCTTTTACTTCCCCTGTTTTCGCCTCATCCCATTTGAAACTTGGAAAATTGTCAGAAAAAATCAGTCCTTCTTCCAATGACGTTTTTATTTTTATTATTTTTTCATGCATATATGTTTTTTGAGATGAAGTCTTACTCTGTCACCTGGGCTGGAGTGCAGTAGCACGACCTTGGCTCACTGCAGCCTCTGCTTCCCGTGTTCAAGCACTTCTCCTGCCTCAGCCTCCCGAGCAGTTGCGATTACAGGCGTGCGCCACCACGCCTGGCTAATTTTTGTGTTTTTAGTGGAGATGGGGTTTTTCCCATGTTGGCCAGGCTGGTCTTGAACTACTGACCTCAAGTGATCCACCTACCCTGGCTTCCCAAAGTGCTGGGATTATAGGCTTGAGCCACTGCACCTGGCCTCCAATGATTTTTTTTTTTTTTTTTTAGAGATAGAGTCTCACTCTTGCTCAGGCTGAAGTACAGTAGCATGATCTTGGCTCACTGCCATCTCTGCCTCCCCAGGTTCAAGTGATTCTCCTGCCTCAGCCTCCCTAGTAGGTGGGACCACAGGCGCCTGCCACCACGCTTAGCTAATTTTTGTATTTTTAGTAGAGATGGGGTTTCACCATATTGGCCAGGCTAGTCTCGAACTCCTGACCTTGTGATCTGCCTGCCTCAGCCTCCCAAAGTGCTAGGATTACAGGCATGAGCCACTGCACCTGGCCTCCAATGATATTATTAATCAATTTTACTTTAATCTGTGCAGCATAGCTTTAGAACAGTACTAGATTGGCTGCTTCCACTTTTTACCGTCTGATTCCACTTGCAGTGAAGTGTAGGAAGTAGTGCATGACTCAGGCGTTGCTCTGTGTTCTCTGGAAATAAAGCAGGTTCTGATTATCCATTATCAGATGTAAATGGAAAGAATCTTTATGCCTACATGTCCTATGCAGTTCAGGTACATTAGTAATCTCCATCTGGTTCCTCTAAATTTGTACTGTGAACTGATGAAGATAATATATTAATAGTCCTATGACTGTATTCTTTTTCTTTTTGGAGACAGGGTCTTGCTCTGTCTCCCAGGCTGTAGCACAGTGGTGCCATCATAGCTCACTGCAGCCTCAAACTCCTGGGCTCAAGTGATCCACCTGCCTCAGCCTCCTGAGTAGCTGGGACTACAGGCATGTTCCATGAAGCCCAGCTAATTTTTAATTTTTTTTTTTTTTTTTGGTAGAGACGGGGGTCTCACTATGTTGCCCAGGCTGGTCTTGAACTTCTGGCCTCAAGTGATCCTCCCGCCTGAACCCCACAAAGTGCTGGGACTTAAGCCACCACGCCTGGCCCTGTGTTTCCAGTGAAAATGTTCTATGAGTTCATACCAATAATTTTCCTGAAGTTTTATTCTTTAACGTTATGTTTTAACTTCATACCACCTATTGGCTAAATGCATCTCTTTATGCAATATTGTCCAAAATGTTGGGCATATTTGTTCACAGTTTCTAAAATGAGAGTGATGCCACCATTAACCATTCTTTTTTGTTGGGGATTTCCACAACCTGCTAGACAAACTCTCATAAAGCTGTAACACTCTGTGTGAATTACTTACGCGAATATTGAGAAAAAATTGATGGTAGAAAATGTCTTTGAGTTATGTTGAGTTCATGCTTTTGAAATACGTGTATATTGCCCCTTACTCAGACTGAATCACAGTACGGCGCTGAGTTCCTTCCCAAAAGGGTGACTCCAAACATAACCGGGGGGAAAGGAAGCAGGCGCCCCAGTGTGCACAGCACAGTGGTGTGGTTCTTGTCGGGGCGCATACTTAGCTCTGCTTCATCTGAGTCCGGGCTATGCCTGCTTCGCCTCACCCTCAAATATTTTCAGGGTTTTTTTTTTTTTTTTTTCCTTCTCAAATGTAATTTATGAAAAAGTAGGTTACCGAACTAAGAGCAAACAAACCCATGTGGCATCGCATTTTAAACATAAAGTGACACTTGCTCTATTTAAGATGAAGCTTCTGCAGATGGAACATAAAGGGTGTTTTCATCTTCCGCTTCAAGATACACTTTCGGCTGCTTGCAGAATTGCAGCCAAGATGTGTGTTAATCCTTTCTGTGACCGCGGACTCCGCGGCGGCAGCTGCTGTGAGGCAGGCATCTGAATTCCAGCAGCAGTGAGGGACAGGAATAACAAGGCCAGGTGTTGCCCGCCTGCCCGCAGAGTGAAAGAGCTGCTTCACTGCGCCTCTCCCCTGCGCGGCGGGAAGCCACGGGCAGGAGCATGGAGCGTGCCCAGGGGCCCGGCCAGGCCAGAGCACCAGGTTCAGCAGTGTTGGCGTCCACCCTAGCACACACCTTGGTTTTGGCAGCATGCTTCCCAGAGATCCACATTATATAAAGTTATGGAAATAAAGTTCATGAAAGAGAACAGTATGAGAAAAAAATGTGAATGCGTTTCCTCTAGCTCAAATCACCGAATGCTTTGAGCCACATTATTTTTAGACATTTTTATTTATTTTTTTTTAAGTAGATCTCCCTTGCCAAGAATAGAATGTCTGATTTTCTAAATAACTGGAGTGGATTTTGTTGTTGTTTATATTTCATCCCCAATGAGGAATTGTTTGTGGGTTTAAAATAGATGTGAAAGTAACTGAGATTGTATCTGAATGGACCGAGGGGCTGTAAAATGGCATGTCCGTGGAATTATGCTTTCGGCTGTGTGCAGGTGGCTTTTGCGAAGAATTCTGGTCTGTTGGTTTTCTCATGCCACGTTCTGGAAGAGGAAGCTGGCGTTGTTAAGGATGTGGAGTGGGAAGCTCGCTTACTCGGAGGGTGGAGCCTTGAGAGCTGGGATGATTCTGTCTTTACTCCCCGTGTTTAGCCATCGAGTTGAGTTCCTCCATCAGAGCACCATAAAATCCCACAGGGCTTAGGGACTAGGTTATATACCTGTCACAAGCCCTGCAAGCTCTGCCTCTCTGAGAGCTTCTGACCCCACCTTGTCTAGGCAGCACCGTTTGCAGAGGGTTCTGAAGTACAGCAAGGGAGCTGGTTTCCCTGGAACACCATGGGGGGAGGAGGGGAGTGACATGTTACGCCTGCATTTGGAAAGATCCCTGGCATCTGTGAGGAAGGTGATCCGGGAAGCGACAAGCTGGGAGTCCAGAGAGAGGATGAGGGATGGAAGCAGGCGTTGGGGTCGGGCAGGCTTGAGAGAGGACCTCCTCGAAAGCCCACATGGTGGGACGTGAGTGCTGGGGGCTGGGGGTGGATGGGAGAATCCTCTGCCACCTCTGGTGGAACAGATCACCAGGTGAACATGTCTTGGTGACTTCACGCGCCATTCCCCATGCCTTCTGTCCTGGGCAAGGAAGAGATCACAGAGCTTGGGAAGGGACATGGCTGCACCCTACAGGTGGCTCCGATGATGGCCTTGTATCCCCAAGGGAGAGAGTCTTAGTCATCAGGTATTACACGTGGGCGAGAGGTTGACCCTTGGCTGGCTGGCTGGCAGCTGAGAGCTGGAATTAGAGAATGCAGGGCAGCCAGAGAGGTCACTTTGAGACATGTTGAGGATGAGGTGTGCCCGATGGGGCATCTGCGTGGCTGTGTTCAGCAAGGGTTGAATGCTAACCTGGGACAAGGGAAGCCTGGGTGGCCAGTGTGAGACTCAGATGTCCCTAGAACAGAACACGATAGGGTCATATGGCGATCGTAGCTGAGGCCATAGTCCAGTCTGTGCTTTCTCTCTCTCCCCATATTCTACCACAGTCCTCATTCAGATTCCTCCCCTGCAGCCTCTCAGTTCCCCGCTAGAATTCCTTTTTTGGGGGGCGGGGATACAGGGTCTCACGCTGTCACCCAGGCTGGAGCGCAGTGGTGCAATCCCGGCTCACTGCATCCTCCATCTCCCAGGTTCAAGCAATTCTCCCACCTCAGCCTCCAGAGTAGCTGGGATTACAGGCACGCACCATCATGTCCAGCTAATTTTTGTATTTTTAATAGAGACGGGGTTTCACCATGTTGGCCAGGATGGTCTTGATCTCCTTACCTAGTGATCCGCCCACCTCAGCCTCCCAAAGTGCTGGGATGACAGGCGTGAGTCACCACTCCCGGCCTGGAATTCCTTTTCATCTGGCCGCTGAGCTGTAGGATGGTCCACTGGCACATTTTGCTGTTGGTCGGCATTGTTTGATGGTGGTGGTAACGGTAGTTCCAGATGATTCTATGTGTTTCTCCCATTTCTTAGGTGTCAGACCCTAGGAAACCCATTTGGTTCCTGCAGATAAGTTGGCAGAGAGAGGCCCTCGTTCACCTTTATCAGATGTCACCTGTAGAAAGGTGGCAGAGAGCTGGTGCACTGGCACACACTGCAGAGATGTGATTGCAAACCCAGGGACCTGATTGCTGCCCTCGGTGGTGGGCGCCTCTGTCCTAGACATCTTCCCCGTCACGTGACTGTACTTGGTTTCAGGGGCTGGTGTATTCCCAGGAGAGGCAGGCTGAGCACTCTTCCTG
Source organism: Macaca nemestrina (assembly GCF_043159975.1). Lineage (NCBI taxonomy): Eukaryota > Metazoa > Chordata > Mammalia > Primates > Cercopithecidae > Macaca > Macaca nemestrina. Next base: position 148,734,336 of record NC_092128.1, read on the forward strand.
CTGCGGGTTCCCCTGGCGTTAGCATTTTCCAAAACATTGTAAGAACTAACATGAGAAAAAAGAAATAGCCTTTATCTCTCGTGCCTGACAGATAATCCGATTACTCTGGGGATTCGATAAAAATAAATCATTGTTTATTCTTAGAGTTATCTTCTGTGATGACCAAAGTAATCATTTGTGAGACACTTTCAAAATTTAAATCAGATGTACAGAACTCGGCTTCAGGAACAAGTAAATATAGAAAGGGCCACGCGGTCCAGGCACAGTGGCTCACACCTGTCATCCCAGCACTTTGGGATGCTGAGGTGGGCGGGTCACTTGAGGTTGGAAGTTCAAGACCAACCTGGGCAACATGGTGAAAACCCCTCCCCACAAAATATCCCAAAAAAATAGCTGGGTGTGGTGGTGCACACCTGGAGTTCCAGCTACTTGGGAAGCTGAGGTGGAAGGATAGCTTGAACCCAGGAGGTGGAGGCTGCAGTGAGCCAAGGTCATGCCACTGCACTCCAGCCTGAGTGACAGAGCCAGACTCTGACTCAAAAAACAAAAGACAAAACAGAAAGACTCATGTGAATTTGAAGAGAGTTTGCATGAGAGTTTGAATGTGAGTTTGAAGAGTCTGATTGATTATGTCGTAGAAGCCGTTTGCTCTCAGCTGTGTCCCCCTGGAAGCCACTGTGGGGACCCCATCGTGCTCCTGTGTCTCGGGGGTGATGCTTAGAGACCCTGAGGGCAGTGTATTTCTGTGTTTCGCTGTTCTGTTTTACTTTCCCTAATACTTTACAAAACTGTGCAATGGGCCGGGCGCAGTGGCTCACACCTGTAATCCGAGAACTTTGAGAGGCCAAGGCAGTTGATCATCTGAGGTCAGGAGTTCGAGACCAGCCTGGCCAACACGGTGAAACCCCATCTCTACTAAAAATGCAAAAAATTAGCCGGGCATGGTGGTACACGCCTGTAATCCAGCTATTTGGGAGGCTGAGGCAGGAGAATTGTTTGAACCCGGGAGGCGGAGGTCGCAGCAAGCCAAGATCGTGCCATTGCACTCCAGCCTGGGCAACAGAGCAAAAACTCCACCTCAAAACAAAAAAAAATATGCAATGGCTTTCTGCTAACGTATCTGGTTTTGTTCCCAGGACATGTCCTCATAGAGATTTCAAGTACCCACAAGAAACTCAACGAGAGTCTTGATGAAAATGTACGTGATCTGTGTTTCTATTTGCAAAATACACTTGTTTTAGGTTTTAGAACTTACTTTGCTTAAAGTCTCAAATCTGGTGTGAATTTATTTCCTTCTGTTAACAGTTTAAAAAATTCCACAAAGAGATTATCCATGAGCTGGAGAAGAAGATAGAACTTGACGTGAAATATATGAACGTAAGTGCATGGTTCTCCTCCAGCCCCAGCCTTGGGCTGCCTGATCTCCCACCCTGAGGAGAACTCATTCCCACTGTTGACTCATCAGTAGCAGACAGGAGTGAAGGCTCCGTGTTGATGATACCCAGATGCATGAAACTGACAAGCTCCCTTTGGGCTGCATGGGCCGGTTTTTGGTAACACTTGGGGTCTCTATTAGAAAGCATAGGGGCCAGGTGCGGTGGCTCATGCCTGTAATCCCAGCACTTTGGGAGGCCAAGGTGGGTGGATCACTTGAGGTCAGTAGTTCAAGACCAGCCTGGCCAACATAGTGAAACCCCATCTCTACTCAAAATACAAAAAAAATTAGCCAAGCATGGTGGCACGTTACCTGTCATCCCAGCTACTCAGGAGGCGGAGGCACGAGAATGGCATGAACCCGGGAGGCAGAGTTTGCAGTGAGCCGAGATGGTGCCACTGCACTCCAGCCTGAGCGATAGAGCTAGACTCCATCTCAAAAAAAAAAAAAAAAGGAAAAAGTATTGCCAGAAATCACGCTGCTTCCAGAAAGCATTGTCTTCACAGAGCACATTCACGCTGTAGGACATCTGTGCTTGTGTCACTGCAGCTGGTGCAGACATAACACTTCCTAAGCCAGCAGCGCTTCAGGCTGTGGGTAGTGTGCGGGAGAGTGCCTGGACGCGCCCAGACCCGCCCAGACCCATCTGCAGAGACCGCTCCTGCATGGCGCCCCTTCTCTGTCCACTGTTGTCCATTCCAGCAGGTTTCTCCAGGTCCCCTTCAGGGTGACCCTGCTGCCCCAGTATTGAGGGCTCTTGCCATCTTCCCTTGCTGCTATAGAGTACTTAACTTTCTCCTGCCACCCAAAGTCCCCTTTCTGCTCACCAAGACCCCCGTGCGGCAGTGAGTGTGTGAGTTGCCCTGAAATCATCCCTCCCCTGTGGTCCTCGTGAGGCCTGCTGCCTGGCTTCACATTCCCGGCAGGAGGCCACGGGACCTGGACAGCTGCTAAGGTGCGTTTCATGCCAAGTGATTTACATGCATTATCTGATTGTTATCCTTTACCCTTCTTTTTATTTATTTATTTTTTTTTTTGAGATGGAGTCTTGCTCTGTTGCCCAGGCTGGAAGTGCAGTGGCGCAATCTCGGCTCACTGCAGCCTCCGCCTCCTGGGTTCCAGTGATTGTCCTACCTCAGCCTCCCAATTAGCTGGGATTACAGGTGTTCACCCCCACACCCCACTGATTTTTGTATTTTTTAGTAGAGAGATGGAGTTTCACCATATTAGCCAGCCTGGTCTCGAACTTCTGACCTCGAGATCCACCCACCTCAGCCTCCCAAAGTGCTGGGATTAGAGACGTGAGCCACCGTGCCTGGCCAGACACCCTTCTTATTTGCACTTCACAGATTATACGGAAAACAGGAATTTGAATTCTGATGCAGGTCTGTTTAAGACCCTGTGTTCGCTGGGCGCGGTGGCTCATGCCTGTAATCCCAGCACTTTGGGAGGCCAAGGTGGGTGGATCCCGAGGTCAGGAGTTCGAGACCAGCCTGGCTGACATGGTGAAACACTGTCTCTACTAAAAATACAGCCGGGCGTGGTGGTGTGCGCCTGTAATCCCAGCTACTCGAGAGGCTGAGGCACGAGAATCGCTTGAACCTGGGAGGCGAAGAGTGCAGTGGCGCTATCTCGGCTTGCTGCAGCCACCTTGGTGGCTAAGTGCTTTGGATGGGACTTGGAGACTTTGAGTGGCAGAGGAAAGTTAACTACCCAGCATCAAAAAGCCTTTGAGGAAAGAAGGAATAAAAGAAAGAGAAGATGTCCTCAGAGACCTGCCTTCTGGTCAGGGCTCCTCATTTAAGCAGTAACCTTTAGAACAAAGCCAAGACATTAAAGTTGAATGAAGGGGGCCATGTGAACTGAGGGGTGAGGGTTCTCACCAGTGTGTGGATGGTGTGAACCTCAGAGTGAGGGTCCCAGCCATCGTGCAGATGGTGTGAACTGCAGAGTGAGGGCTCCAGCCAGCATAAGGATGGTGTGAAATGAGGGCCCTGGCCAGTGTAAGGATGATGTGAACTGCGGGGTGAGGGTCCCAGCCAACATGCCGACGGTGTGAACTGCGGGGTGATGGTCCCAGCCAGCATAAGGATGGTGTGAAATGAGGAGTGTGGGCCCTGGGCAGTGTGAGGATGATGTGAACTGTGTGATGAGGGTCCCAGCCAACATGGAGATGGTGTGAACTGAGGGATGAGGGCCCTGGTCAGCCTGAGGATGGTGTGAAGTGTGGGTGTGGGGACCCCGGCCAGCAGGAGGATGGTGTGAACTGATGTGGGTGTTGGGGCCCCGGCCAGCGTTGAGGATGCCGTGAAGTGAGGGTGTCAGGGCGCTGTTGAGCCATACACAGTGGAAGTGTGAGCAAAAGCAACTTTGACAATTTGTGTGGTAATAAGCACAGCAATTTAACTTACAGGCAACTCTAAAAAGATACCAAACAGAGCATAAGAATAAATTAGAGTCTTTGGAGAAATCCCAGGCTGAGTTGAAGAAGATCAGAAGGAAAAGCCAAGGAGGCCGAAACGCACTCAAATATGAACACAAAGAAATTGAGGTGAGCTTTTCAGCAATATCTTGTTTTCTTTTGTTGTTGACAATTTGTACAGTTTAAGAGGAGGTTGGCCGGGCGCGGTGGCTCACGCATGTAATCCCAGCACTTTGGGAGGCCAAGGCAGTGAGATCATATGAGGTCAGGAGTTCAAGACCAGCCTGGCCAATGTGGTGAAACCTTGCCTCTACTAAAAGTACAAAAATTAGCTAGGGTGATGGCAGGTACCTGTAGTCCCAGCTACTCAGGAGGCTGAGGCAGGAGAATTGCTTGAACTTGGGAGGCAGAGGTTGCAGTGAGCCGAGATTATTCCACTGCACTCCAGCCTGGGTGACAGAGCAAGACTCCATCTCAAAAAAAGAAGAGTTTTGAAGTTGATCTCATGGAATTGGGAAGTATAATGATGGTTACATTTCATTCTGTAGATAGCTGAGGATGGTCAGTGTGTTGACTGGGGGGTGGATGAAGGAGAGTTTGGTTAATGGGTCCAAACATACAGTTGGATAAAAGAAATAAGTTCTAGTGTCCAATAGCAGAGTAGGGTGACTATAGTTAACGGCAATGCATTGTTTATTTCAAAATAGTTAGAAGAGAGGTCTTGGAATGTTCCCAACACATAGAAGTAATAAGAACTTGAGGTGATGGACACCCAAGGACCCTGCTTTATCATTATCACGTGTGCTCTGTAAATATATAAATATAATCTATCAGTTTTTAAAAATAAGCATTTTGACTGAGAGCTGAAGGCTGTAGAGTTTTCCAGAGTTAAGTATAATTAATCTGTGACCTCCTGCCAAAACATGGGCTTTTTCTCCTGGCTCTGAAAGAAGGGGTTCTCCATGATCAGTGTTACTGTTCCCATTGTACAGATGGGAAAAATGAGGCTTAGGTTAAATCATATTTTATTAGTCTGTTTTCATGCTGCTGATAAAGACATACCCTGAGACTGGGCAATTTACAAAAGAAAGAGGTTTAATGAACTCACAGTTCCACATGGCTGGGGAGGCCTCACAATCGTGGTGGAAGGGAAGGAGGAGCAAGTCACATCTTACATGGATGGCAGCAGGCAAAGAGAGAGCTTGTGCAGGAAATGCCCCCTTATGAAACCACCTGATCTTGTGAGACTTCTTCACTGTCACAAGAATAGCACGGGAAAGACCTGCCCCCATGAATCAGTTACCTCCCACCAGGTCCCTCCCGAAACACAGGAATTATGGGAGCTACAAATCAAGATGAGATTTGGGTGGGGACACAGCCAAACCATATCACGTATTGTTGGCATTTGGAAGTGGGTTTGACAGGAACTTTCTGGTTCCAAAGCACATGGTGCTTTCCAGCAGGACACGTTCATATCTCTGGAGTACAAAATAATATTTGTGCAAATCGCCCCTTGGGAATGTCAAGCCCTGGGGCAACTTCTTTCTGCACATGAGTCAGGGACCTCAAGGAGAATGATGGTATCTACTTAGGTCAGGTTACAGCATTCTTTCCTCTCATGTATTTACTCTATTATTCAAATAAAGCAGGCGTAAAGATGGCAGAAGATAAACGTCAGGCTGCACGCTATCTGATGCTCATGTCATACTTAGGTAATTACTGTTTTTTTTAGTACGTGGAGACCGTTACTTCTCGTCAGAGTGAAATCCAGAAATTCATTGCAGATGGTTGCAAAGAAGCTCTGCTTGAAGAGAAGAGGCGCTTCTGCTTTCTGGTTGATAAGCACTGTGGCTTTACAAACCACATACATTATTATCACTTACAGGTGGGTGTGGTGGCAAATTGCCTTGAGTATTAATAACTTTATTTCATATTTAAATGCCCCAGAAGACTGGGCCATGGCTCCCGCCTGTAATCCCAGCACTTTGGGAGGCTGAGGTGGGCCTGGGCAACATGGCAGAACTCTGTGTCTATAAAAAATAAAAAAAAACTAGCCAGGCATAGTAGCATGTGCCTGTAGTCCCAGCTACTCAGGAGGCTGACGTGGGAGGATCCCTTGAGCCTCGGAAGTTGAGGCTGCAGTGAGCTATGATTGTGCCACCGCACTCCAGCCTGAGCAACAGAGCAGGACCCTGTCTCAATCAGTCCATACATACAGAGATACACATACATGCACGCCACCCAGTTTCCACACAGGCCCAATATAAAGCAGTGGGCCATTTTGCCAATGAAAAGATTCCAGAGAAACTATTTTTGGCCAACTTGAACATATAAACTTATAGAAATATAGCTGAAATGATCAAATGTCCATGTATAATGTTTAATTAATTAATAATACATCCATATTTAAAGTCCTCCATAAAATAATGCTTCATCATTGAAAAATAGCACGTTTGCTCTTCTCACCTGCAAGTCAGCTTTCCCCAGGCCCTTTCTGATGTGTCCTCAGCATCACTGTCTTCACCATGGCTGCCGGTGAGTCCCAGCGGACCCAGGTCTATGCCACCTGGGCAATTTGAGATGCTCCCTTCATGGGTCTATGTCTGGGGGTCACGGGCAGCTCTGCCCCAGCCCACGGGCCGCCATTCACGCACCTCAGGACGGCTGGGCTCAGCGATGTGTTCATTCCTCTTGGTTGCGTTGGTTCCTGGTTTCTTCAACTGAATGACCTCATCATCCTCCTTCCAACACACGCAGCTGGGAGGTTCGAACCTCCAGGAATCATTATGCAACACACGTCACATTTCCTTTCCTTTGTTTTACATTATGAACTCTGTTGGGCCTTTGTAAACATCCAAAACTAGCACTGATTGAGGTCAGAAATTCATTTTTGTTCATAGTAAAGTTAGAGAGTGTTCCAAAATAGGAGAAGCTTTGCAAGAGTTGAATGTAAGTCAACTTTGTCTTTGTTTTAAAGGAAAAATACCTTGGCCTTGTATGTATGCAAATGTTGTGTTTTCTATAAACTTTTTACAACTTTAAGGAATATTCAGGACTGGGCATGGTGGCTCACGCCTGTAATCCCAACACTCTGGGAGACCAAGGTGGGTGAATCACTTGAGGTCAGGAGTTTGAGACCAGCCTGGCCAACGTGGTGAAACCCTGTCTCTACTAAAACTATAAAAATTAATCATATGTGGTGGTGGGCACCTGTAATCCCAGCTACTCAGGAGACTGAGGCAGGAGAATTGCTTGAACCCAGGAGGCAGAGGTTGCAGTGAGCCCAGATCGCACCACTGCACTCCAGCAAGACTCTGTCTCAAAAAAAAAAAAAAAGAAAAAGGGATATTCAGCTCCCTAAACTAAATAAGATTTAAAATTCGTACAGCAGGCCAGGCACAGTGGCTCACGCCTATAATCCCAGCTCTTTGGGAACCAGGGCAGGAGGATCACTTGAGCCCAGGAGTTCCAGACCAGCCTGGGCAACATAGCGAGACCCTGTCTCTCCAAAAAAAAAAAAAAAGTTTTAATTAGCCAGGTGTGGTGGTGTGCACCTGTGGCCCCAGCTAGTCAGGTGACTGAGGTGAAAGGATTGTTTGAGCCCAGGAGTTCGAGGTTGCAGTGAGCTGTGATCGTGCCAGTGCACTCCAGCCTGGGTGACAGAGCCAAAATCCTTTCTCAAAAAAGAACAGAATGGTTACAGCAAAGGAAATAATTGCTGTATTAGGTGATCACTCTTGTCAACAGCACATCTGTACTAGTTCCGGGAATGTAGAGTTCACTTCAGAATCTTCTCTTCCCAGAGTGAGGGCATCCTGTGGCACCGGGGTCGCAGGCTGGAGAGGACAGAGGTGACCTCGAGGTTCTCTTCCTGCGTGGTGCCCCGCCGTGTCATGAGGCAGCCTGGCCCCTTTTCAGGGAGCTCCAGTTATCAGCAGTCTTTCTTAGACTTAACCATGAGTCCCCAGTAATGCTTTTATAGAGTGATGCAGACCAAAACTGCTCCTTTCTATACTGGAAGTTTCTTCAAGTATCTGAAAACTGGTTTTATGACTTCCCTTAATCCAGCTAAAGCGCCCCAGTCCTTTCTGTGGAGTTGGGATGAAGCAGGCCCAAGCAGCTGCTCCACCGTGCTGCAGAGTGTCAGGGTGACAGTTGGGGGTGGCGTCGCACTGACTTAGTGTGTCAGGGTGACATTTGGGGACAAGGGTGGTGTGAGGGGGCTTTGCCCTTCCCCAGGACTGACATCAGCCCCCACCACTCTTGATAAACTCAGAAGCTGAGTAAAAGCAGTGCAACTGCCATGCACACAGCTGCAGGACAGGCCCTGCCTCCCCTTTTCCAACCAGAGTGCCGTTCAGAAAAGGTGTTCACTGGAAGCGCTTGGGGGGCCTCTCAGAGTCCAGCTGTCAACAGAACCAAGCTCATGGGTGCTGGAGGGGCGCTCTGCCTCCAGGATTGCGGGTTCTCGCCCCTGCTGGTCAGGTCTGCTCTGCAAAGCCTTGTTTGGCCTGTGGTGCGGGGGGCATCCCTCAGCACTGCCCACCACTCACCCACGGTCCCTCTTCCCCATAGACAGACTCTCAGGACAGTCTGATTCACTTCTCTAATGTCTGAATCGGTCAGAGCCAACTCCCGGGCCAGTGGCCTGTGTTGGAGGTGCTGCTTTTAACAGGAGTGGGAGGGAAAAAGTGATGGTTGACGTTTCTGGGGCCACCGGGAAAACGGGATTCATACAGATTGCTCACTCCCTCCCTTTGCGTTTCCGTTCTTGTTCTTAACCATTTACCATCTCCGTATTAGTCCCATGCTATGTATTCACACTGAGGGAGCAGGAAATTTCCTTTAGAGTCAGAGCCTTTGCCCCTCTCAGCCAGTGAGACACAGCTGATCCTCTAGGCACTCAAAGTGCTCACCTAGTAGTTTAACCTGGAGCCCCCACACTCCTGGTGCTAAGCCAGTAATTCTGTTATCAGCGATATGACGTGATGTCATTTTTCTCAGCTCTTCAATCATCTTTGTCTTTAGTCTTCTTCTTTTGGCTTTGCAGTCTGCAGAACTACTGAATTCCAAGCTGCCCCGGTGGCAGGAGACCTGTGTTGATGCCATCAAAGTGCCAGAGAAAATCATGAATATGATCGAAGAAATAAAGACCCCAGCCTCGACTCCCGTGTCCGGAACGCCTCAGCCTTCACCCATGATCGAGAGAAGCAATGTGGTAGGAACCGGTTTTCTCTTCCAGATTTCAATCATGTGTTTCCTAACTTGATCTGGGCCGCGTTTGCCTTTGTTGGTGGGAATCACAGGTCCTCCTTTAGTACTTCCAGGACCACCTTTTCACAGCTCTATCCCCTTACCTTTAGGGGTGAAGGTAGCTGGGCACATGTTTGTCTTTTGTTATTGAGGCCGAGTCTTTCTTGTTCTGTCACCCAGGCTGGAGTACAGTGGTGCGATCTCGGCTCACTGCAACCTCCACCTCCCGGGTTCAAGCAATTCTCCTGCCTCAGCCTCCTGAGTAGCTGGGATTACTGGGACACACCACCATGCCCGGCTAATTTTTGTATTATTAGTAGAGATGGGGTTTCACCATGTTGGTCAGGCTGGTCTCAAACTCCTGACCTCATGATCTGCCTGCCCTGGCCTGCCAAAGTGCTGGGATTATAGGCATGAGCCACCACAAGCTGGGCACGTTTTATACTATGTTTGGCGCTATTATCTTTGTTTTGGAAATTTTATCCTTACTCGGTTTTTTTTGTTGTTTTTTGAGACAGAGTCTTGCTCTGTCACCCAGGCTAGAGTGTACTGGCGTGATCTTGGCTCACTGCAAGCTCCGCCTCCTGGGTTCATGCCATTCTCCAGCCTCAGCCTACCGAGTAGCTGGGACTACAGGCACCCGCCACCATACCTGGCTAATTTTTTTGTATTTTTAGTAGAGATGGGGTTTCACCGTGTTAGCCAGGATGGTCTCGATCTCCTGACCTCATGATCTGCCCACTTCGGTCTCCCAAAGTGCTGGAGTTACAGGCGTGAGCCACCACACCCGGCCATCCTTACTGTTTTTAATTGTACTCATTCCAACTAAGTTTACTCCCAAGAAAGGAAGTATAGGTGTCTCAGAATAAATTAGACACACTCTCATGGCGTTCATCACAATGTAAGGTACTTCAGGAAAAAAAAAAATAGGCGTCAAAGTATTCACAGTAATGAATTCACACATTTGTTGTTTGCTGATCTTTGAACCTGGGCTCTATGTGGAGACTGGGATGTAGCAGGTACTTTGAACACATGGATCCACTCTTTCTGCCCATCTCAAACCCCCTGAAATGTGGCTAGGCACGGTGGCTCACACCTATAATCCCAGCGCTTTGGGAGGCCTTAGCGGGCAAATCACTTGAGGTCAGAAGTTTGAGACCAGCCTGGCCAACATGGTGAAACCTCGTCTCTACTAAAAATACAAAAAATAGCCAGACGTGGTGGTACGTGCCTATTATCCAGCTACCCGGGAGGCGGAGGTTGCAGTGAGCCGAGATGGCGCCACTGCACTCCAGCCTGGGCAACACAGCAAGACTCTGTCTCAAAATAAATAAATAGCATATGATTTAAAAAGCCTTGGGAATCTGTAATTCCAGTTCTGTGTTATACTAATATTGGACTAATAAATAATCTTTCACAGGTGAGGAAAGATTACGACACCCTTTCTAAATGCTCACCAAAGATGCCGCCCGCTCCTTCAGGCAGGGCATATACCAGTCCCTTGATCGATATGTTTAATAACCCAGCCACGGCTGCACCGAATTCACAAAAGATAAATAATTCAACAGGTAAGAGATTCAGTCTGATTTATTTGAAGATACCTTTTACATTTGTTTTAAGATAAGCTGTGAAATAAATATTTTGGATAAATGTGTTGCAAGGTCTGGAGGTAAACAAGCAGGTATGGTGGCTACGTTCAGCCCTGGCTTTGCAGAGCGTGAGTTCAGAACAAATACAGGTCTAGTCTATGAGGTGCTCTGATAAGTGATAGATTTCTCTGACATTCACCAGTTCTACGCATTGACTGATGTTTATCCAGAGTAAACATACTGTTGAGAATTACCTATTTACAAATAAATGGAGGCCGGGCGTGGTGACTCACGCCTGTAATCCCAGCCCTTTGGGAGGCCGAGGCAGGTGGGTCACCTGAGGTCAGGAGTTTGAGACCAGCCTGGCCAACATGATGAAACCCCATCACTACTAAAAATACAAAAAATTAGCCGGGCATGGTTGTGCCTGCCTGTAATCCCAGCTACTTGGGAGGCTGAGGCAGGAGAATCGCTTGAACCCAGAAGGCAGAGGTTGCAGTGAGCTGAGATCGCACTACTGCACTCCAGCCTGGGTGACAAATGCAAAACTCTGTCTCAACCAATCCATGAATCAGTCAATCAATAAGAAACATGCATAGCCTCACTGTGTGTTCCATATTTGGTGGCAATTGTAATAAAACTTTTTTCTGCAATAAAATAAGCTATAAAAGTTCACACTGAAATGGGAAAGATTCCTTTGTCCCCCTTGCAGGGCCTGTGATGGGGATGTGGCTCGTGTCTTCAGTGGCCCAGCGCTCAGACCTCTAGGGGCGTAGACAGACGGGCAGGCTGTGGGGTTCCCATGTCACAGCAGTGTCTAGGGACAACCATTTACAGCTGAAGCCCCAGGGGGCGCATGTTACCGTGTGCTCTTTCCGTTTTAGTTTGAGCCTATAGGTGGCTTGTGTTAACCAACTCAATTACACCCTGTACCTTGTCACAGGGAAAGAGGGTTTTCAGTATCCCGGGTTCTTACCTTGGTGTACCGGAAGAATCGGGTCACACGGGAGCTCGGAGAATCAGTGCAAGGTTTTATTGAGTGGAGGCAGCTCTCAGCAGATGGGGGAAGTCAGGAGGGGATAGAGTGGGAAGGTTTTCCCCTGGAGTCGGGCCACTCAGTGGCCTTGACCAACTGTTGCAGCCAAACCCTGTGTCGTTCTGCTGGTCAGTAGCCTGCCAGCATGCTGGAGCCTGTCGGTGCCTCCCTCTCGATGCCTAGCCACTGTATGTGTTCCTCCAGCGACAGGCTCCTTTCAACGTCCAGCAGCTTGCATGTCTGCCTGCTTAGGGTCTTGAGGGTTTTTATAGGTACAGGATGGGGGTGTGGCAGGCCAGGGTGGTCTTGGGAAATGCAACATTTGGGCGGGAAATGCAACATTTGGGCGGGAAATGCCTGTCCTCACCTAGGTCCATGGGGGTGGAACCCTAGCCAGAGACCACACCCTCCTCTACCCAGCACTTTCCTTCCCCAGTTCCATATCATTTAAAGGGACCACGCTCTTCCCTTCCCAGCACTTCATAATTATCAACATGACAAAATTATGATTATTAAGCTTACCAATAAGCTTGGTTTGATTTTTTTTTTTTTTTCCCCGAAATCAAGTCTCACTCTGTCATCCAGGCTGGAGTGCAGTGGCACGATCTCAGCTCACTGCAACCTCCGCCTCCCAGGTTCAAGCGATTCTCCTGCCTCAGCTTCCCAAGTAGCTGAGACTGCAAGCATGTACCACCACGCCTGGCTAATTTTTGTATTTTTAGTAGAGACAGGGCCTCACCATGTTGGCCAGACTGGTCTCGAACTGCTGACCTCAGGTGATCCACCTGCCTCAGCCTCCCAAAGTGCTGGGATTACAGGTGTGTGCCACCACGCCCAGCTGGTTTGAATTCTAATCAGTGTTTTTCATCATCTCTAATAGAGCACCTCATGCTCTGTTGAAGAACTTAAGTTCTAACTTGGATTGCTTAATTTTGTTGACTATATTTCAACAAGCTGGGGCCAGACGCAGTGGCTCATGCCTGTAATCCCAGCACTCAGGGAGGCCGAGGCGGGCGGATCGCTTGAGGCCAGAAGTTTGAGACCAGCCTGGCCAACATAGTGAAACCCTGTCTCTACTAAAAATACTAAAATTTAGCTGGGCGTCGTAGCTCACACCTGTAATCCCACCTACTCAGGAGGCTGAGATACAAGAATCACTTGAACCCAGGAGGCGGAGGTTGCAATGAGCCGAGGTTGCGCCACTGCACCCCAGCCTGGGTGACACAGTGACAAAAACAAAAGTTAGAGCCAGTTACTGTCTGCAGATGTTGCCGGCTGCTTCACTGGTCAGACCCCGTCCTTCTGCACATTCTTATAACCCAGGACCCTTGAGACCTGTGCCATGGCCCCAACCCATCCACTTGGGGTGTGTCACAGGCCCCATGTTGTGAAGGTTGTGGCAGTCAAGCTGTTGGTGAGAGAGAGCCCTGGACCAGAGTGTCCCAAGCTATTGGGCAAAAGAATAGAGTTTTCCAGAATGATGACTAGGATGGCCCAGCAGAGGAAGATGATGGTCTGTAGGCATTTGCCTTTGAAGGAAGTCCTGTCAGTTAACTAAAATACACAGTTAAAGTTTATAATACTCTATGCATCCCAGTGATTCAGATTCCTCTGGTTCTTATTGGTAAAAGCAGAATGAAATTTGCTGGTGGAGGGCTGGACATGGTGGCTCACACCTGTAATCCCAGCACTTTGGGAGGCCGAGGCAGGTGGATCTCGAGGTCAGGAGTTCGAGACCAGCCTGGCCACTATGGTGATGAAACCCCGTCTCTACTAAAAATACAAAAATTAGCTGAGCATGGTGGCACGTACTTGTAATCACAGCTGCTCAGGAGGCTGAGGCAGGAGAATCGCTTGAACCCGGGAGGTGGAGGTTGCAGTGAGCCGAGATCACGCCACTACACTCCAGCTTGGGGTACAGAGTGAGACTCCGTCTCAAGAAAGAAAGAAAATTGCTGGTGGGTTCAACACCAGTGAGGTAGAGAGTGGCACGTTAAGGGGGCACAAGGTTTATATTGTAATTGTGAAGAATCTGCAAGAACGAAGCAGAAAGAGATCTTGCATTGTTTTAAGTTAAAGATGCTTGCTGTATTACTAGCCTGGGACAATTTGAATGGGAAAAAAAAGGGCCAGAAGCAGTGGCTCACACCTGTAGTCCCAGCACTTTGGGAGGCCAAGGTGGGAGGATCACTTGAGGCCAGGAGGTCAAGATCAGGCTGGGCAACATAGCAAGACACAGTCTCTACAAAACAAAAATTAAAAATGAGCCTGGAATGGCGGTGTGTGCCTGTAGTCCCAGCTACTTAGGAGGCTGAGGAGGGAGGATCCTTTAAGCCTGGGAAGTCCAGGCTGCAGTGAACTATGATCCTGCCACTGCACTCCAGCCTGGGCAGCAGAGTGAGACTCTGTCTCAAATGTATATACATATTTTTTTTCCTACCTTTTTTTCCCTGGAGTGGAAATATCAGCCTGTGTTTGAATGGAGACATGAACAGCACAGCCTCATGCCCCTGAGTAGAGTGTATGGGACGAAACTGCCCTAACTGGTTCCTGGCCCAGCCACTTGCCAGCTGTGGGGTCTGTCCTGTGGATAACAGTAGTTCCTTCCTCCTTGGAGCCTGGCGGGATGGCAGCTGTGAGACATTGAGATCGGTGACTGGCACCTGGTGAGGACTCTGTAAACGCAACTCATCCTCACCTCGTCCTTCTTAGGCCCGGGGGTGAGAAGCTGAGCGGCCAGCATGGCAAGACCGACTGCATTTCCAGCTTGCTGCTTTTCTTTGTGGACATTAGCAATTGGGTTTGAACTGTGGCCCTAGCCTGCCTTTGTGATTGGAATTGTGAGGGCAGTTTGGCATCGGAGCCGTTTGCCTCTCTAAGGAGAGCCATCCTGGCCAAAGCAGAGTGCAGATCAACCCAGCACATGCCACCTTGTCCTTGGGCCTGGAAAAGAGCCCGCAGCCGCAGGGATCCTCTTCTGCACGGTGCAAGCCTTCAGGCTACATGCTGCCTCTGTTTCTCAACAGTCCCTGCCCCTTCTGGGCAATGATCAAGGCGAGGAAATAGGACAGGGCCGGTTTCCGTGGAAGGAGCATTGTTAACAAGATGAGAACAGGTGGATTCCTGGGGTTTGCTCATTGGAATGTGCCTGTTGATTCTCATGCTTTGAAAAGCCATTACTGCTACATTCCCTCCAACAGGTACTTCCGAAGATCCCAGTTTACAGCGATCAGTTTCGGTTGCAACGGGACTGAACATGATGAAGAAGCAGAAAGTGAAGACCATCTTCCCGCACACTGCGGGCGCCAACAAGACCTTACTCAGCTTCGCACAGGGAGACGTCATCACGCTGCTCATCCCCGAGGAGAAGGATGGCTGGCTTTATGGAGAACACGACGTGTCCAAGGCGTAAGTCGGGGTGTGATGGTCCCAGCAGGGCTCCAGACGGCCCCTGCCTTCCAGAACAGCCAGGCTGCAAATTGTCTTTGTGGACATGCTCACGTTTTAGCCAAAGTTAAGTTTATGGCTTATTTCTAGTTTAGTTAAGTTACTCGATCCCAGGCTATTTTCTGTGTATCTGAGCGTGTAGAGATACACTTGGTGCATGCATAGTTATTAGAGCATAGGAAGTCACCTCTCTGAAAGTAATTTAAACAGTCTTTTGTTTTTTAAAAAAATTTAGCATTTGGCCAGTGCAGTGGCTCATGCCTGTAATCCCAGCACTTTGGGAGGCTGAGGCGGGCAGATCACCTGAGGTCAGGAGCTCCAGACCAGCCTGGCCAACATGGTGAAACCCCGTCTCTACTAAAAATACAAAAATTAGTTAGGCGTGGTGGCAGGCGCCTGTCATCCCAGCTACTCAGGAGGCTGAGGCAGGAAAATCTGGGATTGAACCTGGGAGGTGGAGGTTGCAGTGAGCCGAGATTGCGCCACTGCACTCCAGCCTTGGGTGATAGAGCAAGACTCCATCTCAAAAAAAAAAAATTAAATAAAATTGTCATGTGCTTTATTGAGGATAATCTGCATATCGTATATACTTTGTTAAGGTTTAGCACATAGTTTGAATGCAATCCTCTTAATTTCAGCCATAATTATGTGCACAAGCCTTCCTGTAACTAGCTTGTCAATTTTCTAGACAGATTGTTGCGATGTATTAAATAAAACCAATATGAAAAAAGGGTAATCCAAATCAAATTAATGTCATACATACAACATATATTGCTTTTTAGCTAGGCATGGTGTACACATCTAGTCGCAGCTACTCGGATGCTGAGGCAGGACGATTGCTTGAGCCCAGGAGTTCGAGGCTGCTGTGAGCTATGATCGCATCACTGCCCTCCAGCCTGGGCAACAGAGCGAGACCCCTGTCTCTATTAAATAAAAAAAAAAAAAAAAGAAAAAAGAAAAATTGTTAACAATACACATGGTTCAGTGTATGTGAAAATCCATATTTATCTATTAAAAGCCTTAATTTCATTTACTCCACACGTGGGCCTTTCTGGAGCCAGGGACCGGTCTGCCCTGAGCTCTCAGGCTGTTCAGGGAGGTTGCCATCCACTTGTCTACTGCTGATAGCATCTTTTCTCCCTCTTTGCCGGTAGGAGGGGTTGGTTCCCGTCGTCATACACGAAGTTGCTGGAAGAAAATGAGACCGAAGCAGTGACTGTGCCCACACCAAGGTAGCCCTGAACATGACTGATGTCTCCCAGTGACAGAAACCCCTGCCCTGAGGTTTCCATAACACACCACTGTGTAGCTCTGTCGCAGTCCCTGCCCTAAGCCTCAGCTCTCATGGACTAGTCAGAGATGAGACTGTGGCTCACGGTGCTGTCTGCTATGATTTCTTTTGTCCCCGAGTTTTGCTGCCGTGAGGAGACCCAGCCCAGGCCACCTATTCCCCGCAGTCCTGCAGCCCTCTGAAACTCCCTCCCTGTCCTCCATACCTCCTGGTCACTAAACCCAAGGCATGTGTTTTCTGTCCTTATCGTACGCTTATCTTACCGTCCTTATCTTACAGCCCTTAACGCTGTTGTATGCTTTTTCTGGAATGTTCTCTGACCCTGGGTGCTTGACCTGTGCTCTGTTTGTCTTCTGCTTCATCAGCTCTTTGCACCCTTCTTCCGCCCATCAACTAAACATGAGTGTTCTTGGGGGTCACCCTTGGTCCGTCCTTCCTGCCTGTGCTGGGCCATCTCGTCCACTCCCATGGCTTGAAATACACTGTTGGACTTCGCTGAGCACCTCCATGCCAAAAACCCCCAAATCCGTATTCCATATCAGATCATAACAGTAGTTACTGCCCAGAGACTGTCCAGAGGGCTTTGCATTGATTTGCTCATTTAATTCTCACAGCAGCCCCATGAGGTGGGCCCCCACTTTAAAAAATGAGGACGCTGGCCGGGCATGGTGGCTCATGCCTGTAATCCCAGCACTTTGGGATATGAAGGCAGGGGGATTACTTGAGGCCACAAGTTCAAGATCAGCCTGCACAACATAGCAAGACCCCCATCTCTAAAAAAATAAATAATTAGCCAGGGCATAGTGGCATATGCCCATTGTCCCATCTACTCTGGAGGCTGAGGTGGGAGGATCGAAGTTCATGAAACCCCCATAACTCATCCGGCTAGCCAAGTAGAAGGCCTCCAGGTCTGACGTTGCATTCCCCCAAGGTCTGATGCTGTCTGCAATCTTCATTCCTAGCAGAATAGCTAAAATGCCATTGTACTGGGGAAGAAAAACTGAATAACATTTTTAGGATGTTAAAATTTCAAGTTTTTACATTTTTTTTTTTAACTCTTAGCTCATTGCTCACTCCAGCTTTTGCTAGTCTCCAATTTCTTTCCTTAGATTAAATCAATCAAGAGCCAGCCCCTAATTTAAAAGGTTTCCTCTCCTTTTGTCATGTCTTTTAAAGAATTTTTTGGCCAGGCACAGGGGCTCATGCCTATAATCCCAGCACTTTGGGAGGCTGAGGCAGGCAGATCACCTGAGGTCAAGAGTTCAAGACCAGCCTGGCCAACATAATGAAACCCTGTCTCTACTAAAAAAAAATATTAAAAAATTAGCCGGGCATAGTGGCAGGCGCCTGTAGTCCCAGCTACTTGGGAGGCTGAGGCAGGAGAATCACTTGAACCGGGGAGGCGGATGTTGCAGTGAGCCGAGATCCCGCCACTGCACTCCACCCTGGGCAGTAAGAGTGAAACCCCTTCTCAAAAAAAAAAAAAAAAAAATTGTGAGGATATGTTTATAAACCGCTAAAAACATTACAGTGTTTTAGGCCGGGTGTGGTGGCTCACGCCTGTAATCCCAGCTGGGGCGGGTGGATCACTTTGAGGTCAGAAGTTCGAGACCAGCCTGGTGAATATGGTGAAACCCCATCACAATTAAAAATACAAAAAAATAGCTGGGCACACTGGCGTGCACCTGTAATCCCAGCTACTTGGGAGGCTGAAGCAGGAGAGTCACTTGGACCTGGGAGGCGGAGGTTGCAGTGAGCCGAGATCATGCCATTGCATTCCAGCCTGGGTGACAGAGTGAGACTGTTGCAAAAAAATTAAAAAATAACAGTGTTTTGTATTGATATATGTACTGTGTGTGCCTGTATATGCGAGATCAAGATCAGGTTTTGATTGGTGACGTACCGTTCCTGTTGTCCTTGGTCAGGGACACGGAGGATGTTTGGGGCTTGGTGGTGAGACATTATCTAACATGTGCTGTGTCCTTTTTGGGTTTGAGCCCCGCGCCGGTGAGAAGCATCAGCACCGTGAACTTGTCTGAGAACAGCAGTGTTGTCATCCCCCCACCTGACTACTTGGAATGCTTGTCCATGGGGGCAGCTGCCGACAGGAGAGCAGACGCGGCCAGGACGACATCCACCTTTAAGGCCCCAGCGTCCAAGCCCGAGACCACAGCTCCTGTGAGTAAAGCCACGGCGGGGCGTCCTGTGTCCTGGACTTGCCATCCCGACTGGGAGGCACAGGTTGCTGTTCCCGCGGTGACCGCCTTGCTCTGCTCTGCCCCTAGTGGGAGGGTGGTGTGCCCCGGGAGGAGGGAGGAGGGGCCTTGCCGCCTTTGATCCTCTAGATTCCCTTCTTTTTGTTTTTGAGACGGAGTCTCAAGTCTCGCTGTGTCGCCCAGGCTGGAGTGCAGTGGCTGGATCTCAGCTCACTGCAAGCTCCGCCTCCCGGGTTCACGCCATTCTCCTGCCTCAGCCTCCCGAGTAGCTGGGACTACAGGCGCCCGCCACCTCGCCCGGCTAGTTTTTTGTATTTTTTGGTAGAGACGGGGTTTCACCGTGTTAGCCAGGATGGTCTCGATCTCCTGACCTCGTGATCTGCCCGTCTCGGCCTCCCAAAGTGCTGGGATTACAGGCTTGAGCCACCGTGCCCGGCCTAGATTCCCTTCTTTGTCATGCAGCCTTTCACCTCCTTGACTTCAGCCCTTCTTTCATGTGGACTCTATCTTGTCAGTGACAGTTTACACACGGTCGCCCCTAGTTCGCTAGATTTTATTAGGTTTCTTCTCTCTCCTGCCTGGCTGCAGTCTTTCAGCCATTGAATCGCCATTTTCTTTCATTTTCTTATTTTCTAAAGAGAGGCTTAGGTTCAAAGGGGTAACTTCATCTTTCTTCAGAAAGTCTTTACTTCCAGGCACTACGGATGTTATCTTTAACCCTAAACCCTCCAGGCACAGGGTTTAAGGCTAAAGATAACCCTGAAAGATAACCCTAACGTGCCTCTGGGGGCCCAGCATGGAGGGCCTGGGCTCCGGGAACCAACTCATCCACTCCCGCCACCGCGCATGTCTGCTGGGCACCAGGCCCTGGTGCAGGCTCTCCCGATAGAGGAGAACAAGGCCAGACTCTGCCTCTTCGGAACTTCTGTTCTAGTGATAGGAAGCAGACAATAAAAAATCAACAACAACATCGACACTAGAAGCCATGCAGAGAATAACACAAGTTGAGGTGATGGTGGGGCGGGGAGCAGCGCGGCTGGACGTCACTCCCGGGCTGGGTTGGCCGAGGTTAGTGCGCCCTGGCGTGAGGCCTGTGGGTGAAGGGGAGGCGGCCGGGTGGTGGTGTCTGCACCCCTCGCTCCAGGAGCTGTCTTGCTTTGGCGAAAGGAGCCAGGCCCCACCCCGTGTCCGGGGCCTTTGTTCAGCTGTAAGTGGTGCTCAGGCGGAGTCTCGCAATGACGTGAAATGGATGCGCTTCTAAAATGCGCCTGCCCCGGACCTTTGCGTGAGCCTTGAGGAGTCTGGGAACATACACCTGCCTCGTTGTGGACTACAGTGGCATGGTTTGGTTTAGGAATGCTAGCTTTTGAAACTTCATTCAAAATGTCTTTGAGGCAGTGCAATGGCTCATGTCTGTGTAATTCCAACACTTTGGGAGGCCAAGGCGGGAGGATCACTTTAGCCCAGGAGTTTTAGACCAACCTGGGCAACATAGCAAAACCCTACATATACAAAAAATATAAAAATTAGCCAGGTACTGTGGCACATGTCTATAATCCCAGCTGTTCAGGAGGCTGTGATGGGAGGATCGCTTGAACCCAGAAGTTCGAGGCTGCTGTGAACCATGATCATACCACTGTACTCCAGCCTGGGTGACAGAGACCCTGTCTCAAAAAAAGCAAAGAAAAATGGTTGACAGTGTAGTTGTTTGAATCTAGACCCAAGTCAGCTACATACATTGT